>NW_021145918.1:0-22221 GCF_002837175.3 Physeter macrocephalus | reverse complement strand
GACCGGCGCACGAACCCGTGTCCCCTGCATCGGCAGGCGGACTCTCAACCACTGCGCCACCAGGGAAGCCCTAAAGTCATTTTTTTTAAAGACATCAAATTACTTATGAATGAACTAAAATCTGAGACTTGCTTTAAAATACTCCAGAAAATACCTCAAAATTCCTCAGGATAATGATTTTCAACACCCAGCCAACTATCAGGAAAATAAGAAATTTTTAGACATGTATAGACGCCAAAAGTTTACCATCCACCTCTCCACATGAAAAGTTTTTGAAATACAAGAAAAAAAAAAAAAGAATAGCTGAGTCTGATGCAGGAGAATGGAAGAAAAGTAAAAGGAAATTTAAAGAAGGACGAGATCTTAACCTTCAAGACATTCTTCTTCAAGCAACAGGGGTTTTGAAACATGAAAGTGCATAAAGTTTCAACTGCACTACTTATTCTACACTGAGTAATATTTCCATAATCAAAATACTATAAATGCTATTTCAGTGGGTTTACATTTTTAGAATCAACCTAGAGGCAAAGCATAGAAGCCTGAATTTTACTTAGGAAACAAAATCTAAAAGCTATAACCTTAACACCAATAACAGAAAAATACAGTCGGAACCCTCATATCTAATGTCATCAGGATCAGTGGTGATCAGTTAGTCAGAAAAATTGTTAAAGCAGAGAGCTGCAAAAACAGCTGCCGACTTTAACACTTAATTTTACCTTACAGGATACAAATGCACATTCAATGGCCAATCTCCAGGTAAAAGGACAATGGCTTTTTCTGAGTACAAATCTGCTACTGGAGTTCCCCATGATTTTTTCTTTTTGTATGAACCACATGCATTATACATGGTCTATAACTTCCAGTATCAGCTTCTTTAAAGTGGAGCAAAAACTTACACTCTCAAAGCATCTGAGTACAGAGCCCTTCTGGATTTTTACCATATTTTTTACAACTGTCCCACCCTAAAATGATAACAGGTTTTTTTGGTGCCTCATCTCTATCTTGTCTTTCTAAAGCAATCAACTTAGTTTTCATAGACACAATTCTCTTTTAGCACTCATGTTTTATTGCTTGATGTAACAGCTAATTAAATTATGCTGTGGCAGTAACAAGTACAACTGATATAAACAAGCTGTGTGTAGTGTATGTTTTACAGCAGAAACTACAGTGCCATTTAATATTCAAGTATTTTATTTAAATCAAATGGCCAATTGATCGACAGATTCAATGCAATCCCTGTCAAAATCCCAGCTGACATTTTTTGCAGAAATTGACATGCTGATCCTAAAATTCATATGGAGATTCAAAGGACCCCGAATAGCCAAAAACAATCTTGAAAGAGATAAACAAAGTTGGAGGACTCATGCTTCTATTTTAAAAACTTACTACAAAGCTATAATAATCAAAACTGTATGTTAGTGGCATAAGGACAGACATATAGAGCAATGGAATAGAAATTAGATTCCAGAAATAAACCTCAGATTTATGGTCAATTAATTTTCAACAAAGGTGCCAAGATATTAAACAGGGACAAAATAGTTTTTTTAACAAATAATGCAGGTACTTCCCTGGTGGCACAGTGGTTAATTAATTTTTATTTATGTATTTTTGGCTGTGTTGGGTCTTCATTTCTGTGCGAGGGCTTTCTCTAGTCGTGGCAAGCGGGGGCCACTCTTCATCGCGGTGCACAGGCCTCTCACTATCGCGGCCTCTCTTGTTGCGGAGCACAGCCTCCAGACGTGCAGGCTCAGTAATTGTGGCTCACGGGCTTGGTTGCTCCGCGGCATGTGGGATCTTCCCGGACCGGGGCACGAACCCGCGTCCCCTGCATTGGCAGGCAGATTCTCAACCACTGCGCCACCAGGGAAGCCCCGGCACAGTGGTTGAGAATCCACCTGCCAATGCAGGGGACACGGGTTCAATCCCTGGTCCAGGAAGATCCCACATGCTGCTGAGCAGCTAAGCCCGTGCGCCATAGCTACTAAGCCTGCGCTCTAGAGCCCACAAGCCACGACTACTGAGCCCTTGCGCCGCAACTACTGAAGCCCAAGTGCCTAGAGCCCATGCTCCGCAACAAGAGAAGCCACCGCAATGAGAAGCCTGCGTACCACAAAGAGAAGCCCGCGCACCGCAATTAAGCCCATGCACCGCAACGAAGAGCAGCCCCAGCTCACCGCAACTAGAGAAAGCCTGTGTGCAGCAACGAAGACCCAATGCAACCAAAAATAAATAAATTAATTAATTAATTAAAAAAAAATAATGCTGTGATATCTAGATATTCACAAGCAAAAGAATGAAGTTGGACCTCACACCATATACTAAAATTAACTCAAAAGGGATCAAAGACTTAAATGTAAGAGCTATAACTATAAACCTCTTAAAAAAATAAATAGGGATACACCTTTATGACCATGTATGAGGCAGTGGTTTCTTAGATGACGTCCAAAGGGCAAACAACAAAAGAAAACAGATAAACAGTCCTTCATCAAAATTAAAAACTTGTGCTTCAAAGGACACTATCAATACAGTGAAAAGACAACCCACAGAATGGGAAATGAAAATATGTGTCCATTGTATACATATACACCACATTTTCTTTATTCATTCATGGTTACTTAGGTTGTTTCCATGTACAGTATATATATACAATGGAATATTATTCAGCCATAAAAAGAAGGAAATCCTTCCCTTTGCAACAACATGGGCCTTGAGGTCATCATGCTAAGTGAAATAAGTCAGACAGAGAAAGACAAATACTGTATGATATCACTTATATGTGGAATTTAAAAAAACCGATGTCAGAGAAAAGAATAGACTGGCAGGGTGGGGGGTGAAGGTGGTCAAAAGGTACAACTTCCTGTTTTAAGATAAATAAGTTCTGGGGAAGTGCTGTACAGCATGGTGACCATAGTTAACAATGTTGTATCATACATTTGAAAACTGCTGAGAGTAAATCTTAAAAGTTGTCATCACAAGAAAAAATAATTTATCACTATGTGAGGCAATGGATGTTAACTAAACTTACTGTGGTAATCATTCCACAATACATACATATATTAAATCATTGTGTCATACACCTAAAATGGTTCTGAGGCTCAATTTCCAACCTGTGGAAGGGGAAGAGGAGGAAGGCTTTCCACACACCACCAAGCAATTTTCAGACACCAGCAAGGCGTCCTACAATTCAACTCGATTCTGGCACTCTCTACCCAGAGACAGCGTCAGCTTCCACAGGTTGAGGGCTCAGTCCTACAAGACTGCCCCACCACTTCACACACCAATTGAAAGCTCAAGTTGTCACCTGTTCTCTGACTGACTGACTGGTTATAGGTTAGGGATTCCAACAACCTCCTCCTTGGGTTTGATTATTTTGCTAGAGCAGCTCACAGAACTCAGAGAAATATTTACTTACTATATTACTGGTTTATTATAAAAGGCTACAACAGCCAGATAGAAGAGAAGCATAGGCAAGGTATGTGAGAGGGGCGCCATTCTCTCCAAATCTCCAACCTGGAAGCTCTCCAAACCCTGTCTTTTTGAGTGTTTATGGAGGCTTCATTACATGGGCATGATTGATTAATCCACTGGCCACTGATGATCGATTCAACCTCCAGCCCTTTTCCTCTCCCCCAAGATCAGGGTGATGGGACTGAAGGTTCCAATACTCTAATCACAGGATTGGTTCCTCTGATGACCAGCCCCCATCCTTAGGTGATCTAGGGGCAGTCCAAGAGTCACCTCACTAACATAACAAAAGGCACCTTTATCATTCTCATCACTTAAGAAATTCCAAGTGTTTTAGGAGTTCCGTGCCAAGAACAGGAAGAAGACAAATATATATTTCTTATTATAAGTCACAATACCTTAAACTAACTATATATGTCAATTATATCTCAATAAAACCGGGAAGGGCTTCCCTGGTGGTGCAGTGGTTAAGAATCTGCCTGCCAATGCAAGGGACACGGGTTCGAGCCCTGGTCCGGGAAGATCCCACATGCCATGGAGCAACTAAGCCCGTGTGCCACAACTACTGAGCCTGAGCTCCAGAGCCTTCGAGCCACAACTACTGAAGTCCGTGTGCCTAGAGCCCGTGCTCCGCAACACGAGAAGCCACGGCAATGAGAAGCCTCCGCAATGAGAAGCCTGCGTACAGCAACGAAGACCCAACACAGCCATAAAAGATTGGGGAAAAAATATGTCCATATAAAAACTTGGACACAAATGTTCACAGCAGCGTTGTACATGTTAGCCAAAAAAGTGGAAACAACCCAGATGTCCATCAACTGATTAATAAAGAAAATATGGTATATCCATACAATGGATTATTATTCAGTCATAAAAAGGAATGAAGTTTTGATACGTGCTACAACATGGATGAATCTAGAAAACATGATGCTAAGTGAAAGAAGCCAGACACAAAAGGTTATATAGTGTGTGACTCCATTTATATGAAATTTCCAGAATAGGCAAATTGCTAGAGATAGAAAGTAAATTAGTGGTTGCCTAAGGTTGGGGGGATTGGGGAAAAAAAGGTAGGGAGATAAGGAGTGACTATTAGCAGGTATGGGGTTTTGGGACTTCCCTGGTGCTCCAGTGGTTAAGACTCCAAGCTTCCACTGCCAGGGGAATGGGTTCAAGGGGCACAGAGCAGCCGTTAAAAAAAAAAAAAAAAAAGTACGGATACAGGGTTTCTTAAAAAATGTTCTAGAACTGGTTACGGTAATGGTTGCACAACTGTGAATATACTAAAAGCCTTGAACTATAAACTTTAAATTGGTGAATTGTTTAAATTGTTGAATATGGTCTGTCAATTATATCTCAATAAAACAAAATCAAATGGGATCCACCATTGAAAATTAGAAACTGTAAAACTATTGTCTTACTACACAGCAGGAAAAAAGCAGGAAAAAACAACGTTTATTGAGTGATTAACATGTGCCAGGCACTGTGCTAAGCATTTCAGCATCAAGTTTAAGTCTCCTGGGGCAGACTAACAGTATCCATTAACCCTTGCCTTGAACTCTAGTGGAACACCTGGCTGTATTTCACAGCCTCCCTTCAAGCTGAGTGTGGCTATGAGATTAAGTTCTGGCCTTGGGAGTTAAGTGGAAGAAGTGTGTGCAACTTTCTGAGCTCTGTTCTTAAGAGGAGAGTGGGGGGGTGCCCTTCTTCCCTTCGTCCTTCCTGCTGACAAGAATGCTGATGCAATGGCTCGAATTGGAACAGCCATTTTGGACCATAAGGTGAACCTCAGAATGGAGGCCATGAATGGCATAATAACAAGACAAAAGCATGAGCCTCTGAGGACTACAGGGAGCAGAGCCTCCACATCTGGACTGTGTACCATCAAACTTGTTTATACCACTGTTAATATGTTTCTTTCTGTTATATGAGACCTAACACCCTAATACACCTCCTAACAATTCTAAGAACAGCTACTAATATTGCCCCATTTTCTAAATGAAAAAAACAAACTCTGAGAGGTGAAGTGACCTGCCCTAGATCTCAGAGCTGATTTGTAACAGAGCTGGGGTTTGAAGCTAGGTCTCCTGACACCAGAACCTGCCATTAAGAATAACTTAACTGTTCTATAGGCAAGACTATATCGCGGCCCACTGGGGTTCAGGAAGCCCTAAGTCCCTGGTCAGCTACGTACTCCTCACCTGATATCCTGTGTCGGGGAGACCTCAGGCTTCAGTTGCACGTTCAGGGGCACCCGTTGCTCTGCCAGCCATATGGCACACTGCATAGCCACCTGTTCATCCCCACCAGCCACTGCTCGGGTGAGTCTCTGGGCCACCTCCTCGGCTGAAATCCACAGTGGAAGCAGGTTAGCACAGGGTTTATTTTTCAGGAGCTGGGGTTAAGGGTGTGAGAAAGGAGGTGACCCTTTGTACATGCTGCTTCCTCTCTGTCTTCCTGGTGAACTCTTACATATCCTTCAGCACCCAGCTTAAAAGTCCCTTTTCTCTGGGAGGGCTTCTCTGTCACTCCCCACTCCCCATCCCTGCTCATTTGGTTCTGTTTTCCCTTCATACTCCCAGGTCCCCCCATACTTCCACTCATTTATACAACAAACATTTATTGAATTCTTACTGTGTGCCAATCACTGTCTCAGAAACTGGTCTTCAACAGTGAATAAGATAAACAGGGTGCCTCTTCTCATGGACCTCCCAGCCCAGTAAGAAGACAATCAACAAATTTAACAAAAGAAAAAGATTCAGATTGTGATCCATGCTGGCAAAGAAATGAACAGAGTAAGGAGATGAGGGAAAGCCTCTAGGAGGAGGTGACATTGAAGCTGAGACCTGAAGGAGGAGAAGTTGGGTATGTCAAGACCCGGTTGGGCAAAAGTGTTCCAGGTACAGAGAGAGGGAAAGGGAAAGGCCTTGGGCAAGAAATGGCTGGATTAGAACAGAAACCGGTGGGGCTCCAGCAGAATGACCAAGTGGCCCAATGGGGGAAGGCAGAGGTCAGCTAAGCCAGCAGGCCTGTGGGCTACCCAACTGCTCTGGGCTTTGTTCTAAGAACAAGGAGCACAGGAGGGTATGTGAGCAGGTTGGTGACATGACCTAACTTAAGTTCTCCCACACTGGGTGGAAGGGGCCAGAGGGAAGGCAACGACCCTTGAGGTCTACTCCCTCACCAGCCTGGGTGGTCTCCTGTGTCCTCTGGGAGCTCCCTACACCCTTCCCAGCAGAGCTGGCCCACTGAGGCCTCAGGGGCATCAAGTAAATGAATGACAAGAGGCCCCTGGAAGGAACCAGGCCCCAAGGGAGGAAACTGAGGGGCAGGTGGTGGGGCTGCAGAGTTAATGCCCCTCCCCCCTCCCCCCCGAAGTTTCTCAGTCGCCTCCAGGCTGTGCCCACCTTTCTTGATCTTCTCGTCCATCTGGCGTGGTTGTGCCCATCCCCCCAGGCGGGGGCTGCAGCTCCGGGGAAATGCCACCTCCCGGTCACTTGCTAGAGGACGGGCGACCACGAGCAACTCAGTCCAGGCCGGTGGCCTCTGGCGCGGCCCAAGCCTTCTTTGTGCCTCGGTGTCCCCGGTGGCAGTCGGGTAGCATCACACTACCCGAGGACCGGGGATGGGGCCTGGGATAGGGAACGGGCCGGGTCCCCGCGTGGGAAGTGAAAGGGGGCACCAAGCCAAGCCCGCAAAGGGCAACAGAGGAAACGGGACAGGCCTTAGTGCGGGGAGGGACGACGCACAGCCTGGGCGCAAGGAGTCCCCGAGGAGGGCCTCCCCTTTTCCCTGATGGGGAAAAGCGCCCTCCGGGGCGCCGGATTTCAGCCCAACTCCCCCGCGGGGCGGCCCCTGTCAGTCAGGAGAGGGAGGGGAGCAGCCTCCACGGAAAAGAAAGTGAAAGTGGCGGCCCCGGAAGTGGGGCGGAAGAGTCTCGCGGGATCCGGGTCTCCCTCCCGTTCCGGCGACCCGGCGGCGGCCCCTGCTCCGGATCTCGGCGGTCCGGGGCGCTCTGTCCCGCAGTCCGAGGCGTTCCCACCCCGCCCCCGGCCGGACCCGGACTCCTAGACCCTCACTCACCCGAGCAGCAAAGCCGGCAGCGCCGTGGGAGGGGTGGGGGAGTGGGCGGGGCCTGGAGGGGCGGGGAGCGACGTGGAGACCGCCCCTGCTCAGTGCAGCTGCCAGCACTGCGGCGGGCAGGCCGGTCCTTGCTCCTTTTGTAGAAGAAATAGAGGCTCTGTTTGTTTCTGATCTGTCCGAGGCCACGCAGCCGGATTTAAATCCAGGCCGGACGGCCTCAGGAGCCCACCCTTAGCCAGCCGGACGCTGCCTCTCGGCGGTCACTCTCCACCTTTTGATTGGGCCACTAATGAAGTTTGTTTTCGCCGGGCACAGGCTGGAAGCTCTTTGCATCCTCCAGTCTTCCCACCCTGAACTTTTCTCCCACCCCTCATCCCATAGATCAACAGATCCTATGGGCTCGGCCTGCACGATAGTTCCAGAATCTGTCACCTCTCACCTCCTCCACCCCCCATCCCAATCCACCTCCATCCTTTCTCCTCCGGCGTACTGCACCAGACTCCTCATTGGGCTCCTTGCTTTCCTTTTTGGTCACTACAATCCATTTTCCACCCAGCTGCCAGAGGGCCCTGTTAGAATCAAGCCATGCCACTCCTCAAAACACTCCCAGTAGCTCCCATCTCACTCAAAGTAAAAGCCGAGGTCCCCGAAAGGCCTGCAACTGCCGCCGCTCCTTCTCTGACTATTATCCTCTTGGCTCACTCCACTCAAGACCCATTGGCCTCCAGATCCTGGAACAAGGCAGACACACTCCCACCTCAGGGCCTTTGCACTTGCCATAGCCCAAATATCTTCATGGATTGCTCTTGCCCTTTATTTTGGGCTTTAGCCAAAAGTCTTCCCTGTCCACTCTATCTGAAATTTCACACACACGCACCTAAATCTAGCATTTTATATTCTCCTTCCTGGCTTCATTTTTTCCCAAAGCATGTATTACTATCTAACAGCATATTTTACTTCTTTATCTTGGTTATCTTTTGGCTGTTTCCCTCTTCTAGAGGGTGGGGACTTTTGTGTGTTTTGCTCATTGCTGTGTTCCTGGTGTCTAGAACAGTTTCCAACACATAATAGTTGCCCATGGATTATGTTAAAGGAATGAAGGAATCTCAGACTTTCATCTGGGATCAATTTCTTTTTGCCTGAAATATATCCCATAAGACAGAGGTTCTCAGCCTGAGCTGTATGTTTGAATCACCTGGGGAACTTTTAAAAATCCTATGCCCAGGTCACATCTCAGATCAATTGATTCAGAATATCTGGGGTGGGTCCAGGTGTCAGGAATTTTTAAGCTCTTTGGTGAGTGTAATGAGAAGCCAAGTTTGAGAACTGTTGTTTTAGAAGTCCCTGTAGGGTGAGTCTTCTCGTGACAAACTTTCTTGGTTTTTGTTTGAAAAATCTTTATTTAGACCTCACTCTTGAGAGATGTTTTTGCTGGGTATAGAATTCTAGCTGGCATTTCAACACCTTGAAGACAGCATTCCATTGTCTTCTGGCTTCCATTGTTGCTGTTAAAACATCTTCACCTGTCAATCTAACTGCTGTTCTTTCTTTAAATAGCTTTATTGAGAAATAATTTATATACTATAAGACCCATTTAAAGTGTACAATTTAATAGCTTTTAGTACAGAGTTGTGCAACTATCACCATGATCTAATTTTAGAACATTTTTTAAAATATTTATTTTTATTTATTTGGCTGCATCGGGTCTTAGTTGTGGCATGCAGGATCTTTGTTGCAGCATGTGGGATCTTTCATTGCGGCACGTGGGCTCTTTGTTGTGGCACATGGGCTCTCTAGTTGTGGCATGCAGGCTCAGTAGTTTCGGCACATGGGCTCTCTAGTTGTGGTGCACAGGCTCTAGAGTGCGTGGGCTTAGTTGCCCTGTGGCATGTGGGATCTTAATTCCCCGAACAGGGATTGAACCCACATCCCCTGCATTAGAAAGCAGATTCTTAACCACAGGACCACCAGGGACCACCAGGGAAGTCCCTAATATTAGAACATTTTTACCACCCCCAAAGAAACCCTGTACCCATAGCAGACTCTCTATCTCCTACTTTCTAACCCCCTCTGCACTAGTATACTTTTGGTCTCTATAGATTTTCCTATTCTGGACACTTTATATAAATTTAGTCTTACAATATATGGTTCTTTGTGATTGATTTCTTCCATTTAGCATAATGTTTTTGAGGTTCATCCATGTTGTACTGTTGTTCTTTTGAAAGTAATTTCTCTGGTTTTTTTCCCTCTGACTGCTTTTAAGATTTTTTTCTTTGTCTTTGGTGTTTTCACATTTTTACTATGATGTGTCTGTGTGTAAAAATTTATGGAGTCTCTTGACTCTGTGATTAATGTCAGCTTTCTATCTTACTAGTTCCCTCTTTAGCCACATCTAATCTGTGGTTTAACCCATCTGTTGAATTTTTTATTTTGGTTATTGTATTTTTCATTTTAGAAGTTCTTTTAGGTTTTCAAATCCACTTTGTTACTTGATATAGTTTCCTATACTTTGGCCATAGTTTCAAACTTGTTATCTATTTATTTAAGCACATTAAACGTTTCTGTTTTATAATGTCTATCTGATAGTATTGCTGCCTGAACTCTGAGTGTCTGTTTCTGCTGGTTTTCACTCCTATTGCCTTGTTTTCTTCTTCCGAGCCTGCCGGTTTATAATAGTCACGTTCACCTGAGCCCTGAAGTCACCAGCACAAATTTGTACTGGAGGCAGATACGTTCTTTCAGATGTTCTGGTCTTAGCCTTTGTCCTTCAAGGGCAGAGCTGGCATTCACTTTGGACATTTTTCATCCCAGTGGGTAGACTCTGTAGTCTTTCAAACCTGGGTTCAGTCCTATAGTTACGCTATCTGTGTGGCCCTGGACAAAAGATTTCCCCTCTCTGGGCCTCAGTTTCTCCCTCTGTACAATGGTGATCATCATTGTCCTGCCCTCATAGGGCTGTTTTTAGGATCTGTATCAGTTATTGGTTATTGATACATAGCAAATTACCCCAAAACTTAGCATCTTAAAACAATAATAAACATGTAGATCTCACAGAGTTTCTATGGGTTAGGAATTCAGGAATAGTTTCTTAGGTAGTTTTTGGCTCAAGGTCTCTCAGAGGTTGTAGTTAAGCTGTTGGCTGGGGCTTCAGTTATCTGAAGGCCTGACTGAGGCTGGAGGATTGACTTTCAAGAAAGCCCCCTCATAGGCCTGGTTGGTGCTGGTTATTTGCAGAATGTGTAAGTTCTTACCACATGTATCTCTCCATAGGGTACTTGAGTGTCCTAGCAACATGGCAGCTGGCTTTTCCCAGAACAGATGATCCAGAAGAACAAGGCAGAAGCCATAATATATTTTATGGCCTATACTTAAAGTCGTACTCGTTTATTTTCACAGTTTCCTATTAGTTACACTGTCAGCCCAGCTCAGGGTAGGAGGGAACTATACAAGGGCATGGATACCAGGTGTTGCAGATCATTGAGGGCCATGTGGCTATCACGTATCAAATGAGATAGTGCATATAAAGCACTTAGAACCATGCCTGGCATGTAGTATGTGCCCGTAAACATTAACCATCCCTAGTAAGTGTCCTGGCTCCGCTCTAGGCATGTAGGATCTATACAGCAACCACTTTCATTTACAAACATTTATTGAGCAGCTCTGTGTGCCAGGCATGGTTCCTGGAGCCAGGGAGACAGCTGTAAACAAAGCATATCCTTGGACTTATGAAACTCACACAAGCCAATGATAGAGAATGTCCTGCCAGGTGGTGCTAAGTGCTGTGCAGAGCCACAAAGCCAGGTGAGGGGAGTGAGAACAAGGAGGGAAAGAGGGCTACACGTCTCTCCCCAGGATGCTGGTACAACTTAGGTGGTGGCTGAGATTTTTGACCTGATAAAGCCCCCCACATCTGTGAGCCCATCCTAGCATCACAGGCAGGTAGAAGTTATGCCCACTTTACACCCATTTGCAAACAACCCAGAGAGGAGCTACCATGAGCTCTCTGAGTCCCCAGGGAGGCAGGATTTCTCCAAACACAGAGGTTCTCCAACTCGGATGCTCAGCAGCGTCACCCAGGGTGATTGTTAAGATGCAGAGCCCCAAGTGTTCTAACTCACTAGGTCTGGGCAGTGTCCAGGGATCTGCATGTTAAACAAGCATCCTAGGGGACTGACTGACCACCTCTGAGAACCCTGTTCTTTGGGCTTCAGTGTGTAGGGGAGGGCATGCCTGCTCTGAAGAGTCTCCAGGTCCAGCCTCAAGGGAAGGGCAGGGCTTAACCACACAAAAGGAGGGGAACAGGCTGAGGCCCAGAGACACCAAGCAATTGGCCCAGGGATCTACTACCTGCAGGTTCAGTTTTAGGTACACTGTAGCCAACTTACTTGATCAAGTATACCTCACGTTGTATACTGAAGAAAAAAAAAAAGGCCACATATTATATTCAGGTCCTCCCACTGAGAGGGAGAATTAATTTCCCCACCTCCTGGATCTGTCTGTGGGACATGCTGATGTGACAGAAGCACAGCTTGGCCACTGGGATTTGTTCTTCCTTGTTGCTTTTTTTTTTTTTTTTTTTTTTTTTTGCAGTACGCGGGCCTCTCACTGTTGTGGCCTCTTCCGTTGTGGAGCACAGGCTCCGGACGCGCAGGCTCAGCGGCCATGGCTCACGGGCCCAGCTGCTCCACGGCATGTGGGATCTTCCCAGACCGGGTCATGAACCCGTGTCCCCTGCATCGGCAGGCGGACTCCCAACCACTGCGCCACCAGGGAAGCCCCCTTGTTGCTTTTTGAAACCCCAAGACCACCACATGAAGGAGCCAGAGCTGAGTCTGTTGGAGGCTGAGACCACGTAGAGCCGAGATGAGCCATCCTAGCCAAGGCTCCCTGGAGCCTGCCAATTGGCAGACGAGTGAAGCTGAGCTGTCCTGGTGAGCCACCCTTTGCCTGCAGCCGCATGAGTGACCAGCTGAGCCCAGCCCAAACTGCTGACACAGACAATCACGAACCACTATGTTTGGGGGTTTGTAATGCAGCAAAGACTGATACAGCCTAGTTACTGGGGA
The DNA here is from genome assembly GCF_002837175.3 of Physeter macrocephalus. Lineage (NCBI taxonomy): Eukaryota > Metazoa > Chordata > Mammalia > Artiodactyla > Physeteridae > Physeter > Physeter macrocephalus. The sequence goes on along the minus strand of NW_021145918.1, from coordinate 9,610 downwards.
AGAGAATTTTCCTTCCTTCTCTTGTGGCAAGTTTTTCTTAGTCATAGTAATTAACACTAACTGCCCAACAGACAAACTCCAAATTGCAAAGACTTAACATAGGAAGCTTCATTTCTTGCTCAGTAAAATCCAGTGTGGATCTGGTGGTCCTCCTCTATCTTGTAGCTAAGGGAACGCATGGCCTCAAGGTAGTTGTGGAAGGGAAAGACAGGGCTTAAGGCCCATCAGCTTTCAATTGCTTTAGCCCAGAAGTGACCACCCCTATGTCACTTCTACACACACACCTTTGGTCAGAACTAGTCCTGTGACTGTAAGGGAGGCTACGGCATGTAGGGGAGCATGGGACTTATTGGTGACGCTTGTCTTTGCCACAAAGAACATACCACAGGTATAATTAATTTCTTCATTTGTGTGGTTATCTGTTTAACATAGGTCTCCTCTGTTAGACTGAAGTCAATGAGGGCAGGGACCACGTTGCATCCGTCTTGCATGGGACCTGCTCTACCGTTGGTTGGCATTAGGAATAGTTGTTGAATTGCTAGGTGAATGAATAATCGGGCAGGCCACAGTGTGATATTTTGTGTTTAGCTCCCAATTGCATATAAAACCCCCAATTAAATTTCTAACAGTCCCTCTCTCCCTGTAGTATATAAAGTAATATATATGTATTACCTTTGATATTGTAAAACTCTTATACAGCGATCATTCAATGAATACAAATAGACATGAAAGTCCCCACTAATTGCAGTCAGGGGTGTGGTTATGTGCATTGTATTGCTTGGTAAGAGTGAATGTGCATTTTTTTTTTTTGGATTTGCATTTTTATGTGACAGTTTTCTTGTGGCTGCCTCAGAGTGGGCTTGGCAAAAGTTCCTGCTTCAAGGCAAAACCAGGTGAGTTGTTCTCTCTGTTGTGTGGTTTTGGATGAATCTTTTGCTCTCTCTAAACCTCATTTTTCAGGAATTCCCTGGCTGTCCAGTGGTCAGGACTCCACGCTTTCACTGCCATGGGCCTGGGTTCAATCCCTGGTCGGGGAACTAAGATCCCACAAGCCACGCGGGGCGGCCAAAATAAATAAATAAATAAACCTCATTTTTCTTATCTGTGAAATGACAAGAGCATCTGCCTCATAGGGTTGTCGTGAGGCGTAGATGAGTCTCTCTGTGTAATGTAGATAAAGACCTGCCACTTGGCAGCCCCCGTTTTATATAAGCTGTCCCCCCTTGCCCTTGTTCCACAGGCACCAGGGAGAACACAGCTTGTGAGGGAGCTGGGGCAGGGTCTATGGGAGGGTTTGGGGGAAGGGTGAAAGTTGGGGACTGCTCCATGAGACCCTAGACAGAGCTGGGCCCTGTTCTGGGTGATGCTGGGTCCACAGAGAGGAGGCTGACTTGTCCCTGTCTCTATTAGTTAGCATTTGCTGTGTAACAAAACACCCTGAAACTTAATGGCTTAAAACAATGATCATTTTATTTAGCCCATGATCCTGTGGGTCAGTTGGGGAATTCTTCTGGTCTGGGTCAGCCTGACTGAACTCTGCATTTGTAGTCAGATGGGGGGTCAGCTGGTGGCTGGAGGGTCTAGGATAGCTTCCTTCACCTGTCTGCAGTTAGCAGGCTATTGGCCGAGCTACCGCAGTTCTCTTCCTTGTGCTTTCTCCCACTACCTCCTCCTTCTCAGAATTTGATTTTGTTCATTTATCACTACCCCACCCTCCCAACCCCCCACATGTAGCATGAGCCTCAGGGAGGCTGCTCCCACCTACAGCTGGAGAACTGGCGTGATTAATTAACATAACTGCATTTCCCTTGCTGGTGATTGGCCAGGAGGTCACAGTGGCCCAGTTCTGGCCAAAATGTCACGTCTGTTAGGAGTGCTCCTGGGAAAGATTTCCCCATCCCATGGAAGAGCTAGAGAGAGAACACCTAACTCTGACTGAGGACTTGTTATGCCAGCCACTGTTTATTCGAAGTGCTTTAGCTAAAATAACCCATTTGATTGTCTTGAGTTAGGTATTATTATCTCTCATTTTACAGATTAAGAGTCTGAGGTATAGAGTGATTCAGAAACTTGCCGAGGGTCAAACAGCTAGTGAGTGTTGGAGCCAGGATTTAATTCCAGGTAGCCTGACTCCAGAGTACCGAGTTCTCAAGTACTACCATGCCACCCTCCTTCTTCCTGTGGTCATGGATCTCTCTTATGTGACACCTGGGGCTGCTGTAGCCATTGTGCCAGCACTTACCTGAGACAACAGAGCAAAGAGACAGAATGAGCCTAGGGAGCCAGGTCCTTGCTAACAGCTCTGAGAGCCGAATCAACCAGCCGTGAAGCCCACTCCCTGCCTGTTGACCTCTTGCTTTGTGTGAAATACGTTTTCTTCTTTTTAAAGCCACTTTAACTCACGGTTTCAGTTACATGCAGCCCAAAAGTATCCTGAGACACAAAGACATCCAGGAGGAACAGAGGGAATGAGGGAAGACCTACTGGGTCTTCTGTTCTCATGAACCACTCAAGCTGAGATTGACCCACAAGGCCTCTGGCCTTTCACCCTGGGGCTGGTTTGGAGGCAGGGAAGACTCATAAGAGATGGGGAGGAGAAGATGGATGAAATAACCAGGAGAAATGACAGTACTTCATAATTCCTTTATTAGGCACAAGATAAAAACATATACTCATGGCATCCAAAACCCACAGTGTTGATACGGGGTCCTGGACCCCAAGTGTCCCCAGAACAGAGCTTGGGACTTTTCAGGAGGCCAGGGGACAGAACCTGCCTGATCCCGGCCCCCAACTCTGGTGCTCAGGTCAGGGGCCACTGAGGTGGACAGGCCTGGCCCTTCACTCCAAACTACTCTTTGAGTTAGATGAAGACCAGCCTCACCATTTGCACTCCTGATCTTCCACCCCAAATCCTTGGCTCAGGCCTGGATGGAGAAGCCCTTGACCAAGAGGACAGAGCTGCTGGGAGCACAATTCCCAGCACGGTCTGGGCTCTAGAGTCCTGAGTTACAGGGGAGAGGCCTGGAGCCTTTGGCACAGGGGTGCTTCCCTTTCTCTGAAAGGGTGCAAGATACAAAGGCAGCTGGGTTGTTTGTGAAAGGGACTGTCCCATGTCAGAGGTACCTGGGCATCAGCATGAGTGGATGCTGATACCTGCACTGTGGGTGCTCAGTGTAGACACTGCCCGGTGGGCATGGAAAGTGTTGTCGACTCTGTGAGCAGGAGTTTTGCCTCTGTCGTTAACTGCTGTGTTCCCAGCACTGGGAGCGGGGCTTGGCACAGCGAGCTCCCGAGGACTCGGTGAGGCACGGGCTCATGTGCACAGGTGTGTGCATCCAGCACGCCCCACACACACCTCCTCCTCTCTCCCTCCCAGAAGGCACTTAAGGTTCGGCTCAGTTCAAAGAGGCAGGAGAGAGCTTAGAGATACCCTAGCCTCAGCTTGGCAGTCTGAGGCTGAGAGTCCAGTAGGGTGGCGTTAGCCGTAGAGACATGCATCTCTCTCTCCTTCCTCCTCCGCCTCCTCCAGCCCCAGCCCTTCTGGGACCACCTGGTCAGCCTCGCAGAGGCTGGATCGCGAGGGGGGTGTAGGGATCACATTCTCTCGCAGCCAAGGGTGCAGCAGGATGCCTGAGGCCGTGAGCCGCTCAGCTGGCTCCCTTCGGAGGAGGCAGCGGACCAGGCAGCGGGCCGGGGCTGAGAGGCCCTCGGGCAGGGCGAAGGCCCCACGGAGGATCTTGCCAAAGAGCAGGGCAGGCTCTGAGTCCTGGAAGGGGTAGTGGCCGGCCAGCATGGTGAAGAGTGCCACGCCCAGGCTCCAGACGTCTGCTGCCTTGCCGGAGTAGGATGGCCGGGAACTGAGGATCTCGGGGCCCACATAGGCTGGGCACACGTGCTTGTCCCACAAGGAGTCGTCAGGCCCGGTCAGCACACAGGCATCCTCCAGGTTCTCCAGCACCAGCTTTGTCCTGTGCAAGGGGAGAGACGGGGGGTCAGATAGTGGGACCCCCACGCCACCACCACACATTGTCACACTTAATGGCACCCATTTCCCAAGTGCCTGCTGGCATTTGCCAGACATGAGCCAGTCCTGTGAGGCTGGATGATTAATCCCGTATTACAGATGAGGAAGTCTAGGCTTAGAGAGATTAAGTCATGTCTTAAGGTCACAGAGCAATTAAATTTGAACTAGGACTCTGAGAGGAACACATTTCCCAACTCTCTCTGGGGCGGGGGCCCAGTGTGGGGAGGTGCGTACTCAGGTGGCTGAGGGCATTAAGCCTCTGTTAAACCAGATGCAAACTTAGGGTCTAGGCAGGTAACAAAATTAGAAGTAGGAAGTGGGGACTGTGCCAACTATCTCAGCACAAACCCTGCCTAAAAAGGGCACCACTAACAACATTACAGTCAATATTTGGAGTGTCCACTGCAAACCTGACCCTGGGCTAAGCTTCTACCTGGTGTATGTCATTTCACCCTCATACAACCGATGAGGAAGATGCCATTTTGCAGACACGGGGAGCAGGGCTGGGATTGAATCCTGGCTCTCTCCAGCCCAGAGCCACAGCGCTATGAGCTGCTTATGTAGTTCCCAGGTGGCTCCATGGTCCCCTTTTCCACAAGAGAAGTCAGAGATCATATTTTAATGAAAAAAATCCCAGCTTTTAAAAAGTTAGCAACCAATTTTATTTATTTTTTTAGTTAATTAATTAATTATGGCTGCACTGGGTCTTTATTGTGGTGCACGGGCTCTCGAGTTGTGGCGCGGGCTCAGTAGTTGCGGCACGCGGGCTTAGTTGAGGTATGCGGGATCTTAGTTCCCTGACCAGGGATCGAACGGGGGACCCCTGCATTGGGAGCGTGGAGTCTTAACCACTGGACCACCAGGGAAGTCCCTTTTTTTTTTAAATTTTTTATTATTCTTTTGGCCGTGCCACGTGGCCTGTGGGATCCCAGTTCCCTGACCAGGGATCGAACTTGGGGCCCCCACAGTGGAAGCCTAGAGTCCCAACCACTGGACCACCAGCGGATTCCCGCAACCAATTTTAATTAAAAACACGAACAGGAATGTGGGGCAAAAAAAAAAAAAAGGTGTGTGTAGACCACCATTTGCAACTTCTGCTTTAAATAACTCCCATGGGGCTTCCCTGGTGGCACTGTGGTTAAGAATCCGCCTGCCACTGCAGGGGACATGGGTTCGAGCCCTGGTCTGGGACGATCCCACATGCTGCGGAGCAACTAAGCCCGTGTGCCATAACTACTGAGCTTGCACTCTAAGGCCCGCGTGCCACAACTACTGAAGCCCACATGCCTAGAACCTGTGCTTGGCAACAAGAGAAGCCACCGCAATGAGAAGCCCGCGCACCGCAACAAACAGTAGCCCCCGCTAGCCACAACTAGAGAAAGCCCGCGTGCAGCAACGAAGACCCAACGCAGCCAAAAATAAATAAATTATAAATAAATAAATAACTCCCACAGAGCACTCTAGACTACTTTAATAGGAAGCACACTATTACCACTGCTATTAATCTTGTTCCCATGGCACCACTTCCTGGGTGTCTGTCTGAAAACGCTGACTAGTCCTTTGAATCACTGCACAGGGGGTGGGCTGAGGTGTTAGCATTACTGGCCCATTTTTCAGATAAAGAAGTCAAGGTTCAGGCAGGTGAAGCCATTGCTCAAGGACAAATTGCAAGTTAAAAAGTAGAACCAGAATTTGAACCCAGGTTTGTCTGATTCCACCATCCCTCTTCTTATGGTGCTTCTCAAACTATTGCCTTGAAAAGGGAAGAAAGTACTTTTCTCACTTCTGGGTGGTCTGCGGGGTGTTGTACTCACCCTAAGCTCAAAATTATTTGAAGCTGTGTATTAGCTTAAAAATCATTATAAAATTTACATTCTACTTCTTACTAAAAGCATGTTCATTTTAGTATAGAATGTAAAAGGAAATAGAAAACCACCCATAGGCAAACATCCTAGGAATAACTGCTACAGGCAGAATGGATTGTGGCTGAAATTAGTGGGCGAAAGTTTAAAGAGAAACAGGATATTTACATGCAGAGCCCGAAAGAACCTCAGAGTACTGATTAATTACAAGGTATTGCCCAAGGTATTTATTAATTATAAATGGTAAATTAGGAAACTTCCAATGGAGAAACTTGGCAGAAGCCCCCTTAACCAAAGATTGAGGTTAACATCACAGCAATCCGTATCAGCAGCCCGTATCTCCTGATAGGATGGGCTGAGAAGGCTCTATGGCTTCTGTGGTATTCTTGCCAAAAATGCATAACCTCAATCTAATTGTGACCAGAACATCAGTCAAGGCCTTATCCGTGGCCACACTCACCTCTCCGGGTCAGTAAAGACGAAGCGCTGCAGCTTGAGGTCGCGCAGGACCAGCCCGTGCTGGTGGCAGTGCGCCAGGATGGCGGCCATCTGGCGGAAGAGCGCGGTGGCCTCGGGCTCCAGGAGGCGCCGCCGGCGGCGCACCAGGCTGTGCATGTCCCCATGCGGCCGCGGGAAGAAGGCGTAGAGGTGCCGCGTGCCCGTCAGGACCTCCACTGGCCGGGCCACGTGGCAGTGGTGAGGCAGCCGCGAGTAGGGCTCCAGCACCGCCAGGGCCTTGCAGGCCGGGTACACCTGTGGGAGCATGGTGTGAACACGGGTGGGGACCCTTTGGGGCCCAGGTCGGCCTTGCAGCCGGTCACAGCCAACCCGTTAAGACACTACTGTGTGCTGGGCCTTGTGCCCCAGCACTTCAGCACCAGGTCACTCAATCCTGACCAAGCGGAGGGCCACATGGCCAGCAAGGGACAGAGCTGGGATTGAATCCCTGTTCTCCATCATCTGTGCTCTTAGCTGCAAGCTCATATGGCCTTAAATCTCTGATAATTAAAAATAACAGGTAACCTGAACAAAAATAACCCCCTCAAACAGAGGGAGTCGAAAAGAGCAGACAATGCAGAGGTAACGCATCCTTCTCCTCATCATCAATATGGCCACCATTCTCTAGGATTCACTGCCCACCCACCCTTTCCTTTATTCCAAAATCAGGCATTGAATGCCTACCTGTACCAGCCACTGGGGCGCTAACTTGACTGACAACCATGGTCCCTGCCCTCCTGGTGCCCATAGTCCAATACATGAGACAGTAAACAGGCCAAAAAAACTAAATACTTACAAATTCTGATAAGAATTGCAAAGGAATGCTGGAATAAAGAGTATTCTGGCAGGGGGCACCTATTTTAGAAAGTATAGTCTGTAAGGGACTCTGAGGAAGTGACCTGAATGATTGAGGTGCCTAAGGGATAAGCTTTCTAGGTGGGAGGCACAGGCAGTGTAAAGGCCCTGAGGCAGGAAAGAACCTGAGCTGCTCTAGAAACCCAGCCAAAGATCAGTATGGCTGGAATGGGGTGGGGGAGGAAGGTGGGGCCTGTGGTGAGAGTGGGGAGGTTGTGGGGAAAGATGCTAGGGGCTTTATGGACATTAGATGGAAACCTTGCCATATTCCTGAAAGGATGTTCAGAGGAAGGTGACTTGGAAGCCACACAGCTAATCAGTGGTAGAGCAGTCTACTCACTTTGGTTTATCTGCCTTTAAACCCTTTGCTTGTTATTTTGTCTAGGACACACAGAAAATAAAAATAAATAAATAAAGCATATACGTATTTAATCCATGAAAAAATGTAAGTAGATGTGTTAAAACAAAACAGTTGGGGTGGCTTGGAGGCAATAGTCCAAAAACAGAGACTTTCTTTAAGAGTCAGGGCAAGCGCATCCCTGCCTCTGAGCATTTGCACTTGCTTTTCCTGCCACCTGAATGTTCTCCTCTAGATACCCACAGGGCTGGCTCCCCCAGTGCAAGTCACTGCTCAAAGTCACCTCCTCAGAGAGGTCTTTCTGGACTTCCCAGCTACGATCACCTTCACCCCCTCCCCTCCCCACTCCCTTCTCTCCCAGCTCCCAGTTTTTCTCCATAGCAGTTAAGATCACCTGACGTATATTTTACTCATTCACCCCCAGCGTGAACTGTGGGGGCAGAGCTTGGTCTACTTTTGAGCCACAGCGTGGTACATGGTGCATGGTGCTCGGCACGTACAAGTGCTCACTGAGAGTTTGTTGAATTAATGAATAAGGCGATAATCTAGGAAGACAGGATGTAGATCTTTCTACACACCGACCAGAAAAGCCTAGGCAATGTGGAAACGGCAGGTCAGCCCCCACAGTTCACGCTGGACATAGGAACAGGCACATCCCAGCAGATTTCTTTAAGTGTTCCTGAATATCTGGGGCCATGTGAAAGCATGGTGCTTCCGGCTCCAGCTTGCCATGGTCGTTCCTCTCAGCATGGACCTCCCTCCCCAGGGGAACAGAAAATAACCTGTGGTGCTGCAGGAAGGGGACCCAGAGTTCAGGGCTTCCTTAGAGCACCTGGGGTAGCCCTGGGGACCAGCATCAGGCAGCCCAGAGCCCAGTGTGATGTCCAGATCTGGCCCTGCCCGCTGCACCCCCATCAGCAGGAGCTGGAGCCACCGTTGCTGCTCCTCCCAGTGGGATGGAGGCTTCAGTCTCTCTGCCTCTCTGTGCCTTCCCCAGGGGGCCCAGCCCCCTTCTACCCCTCCCTGTGTACCTGGGTCTCCCTATCCTCCTTACCCCTGCCCACCAGAGCAAACCTGCTCTGCTTGTATCTGAACCACCTGTCCTAGCGTGGGGCCCACGGCTCGGGGCTTAACCTGCTTGGGCCCAATCTCAGCTCTGACACCTCATGGCTTTGTGAGGTGGCAAGTAACCACAGCTTTCTGAACCTCAGAGCCTGTCCTCTATCTATGGAATGGGCCCAATAATAGTAACTACCTCATAGACTGTGTGAAGATTAGAGGAGTGCTGCAGACTAGACAATCAAAATAGTACCTGGTGCACAGTAAATACCTACGATTATGCTTTCTCATCTCTGTCCTTGTGAGCTGAGACCTGGCAGTGTCCTGTATGGGTCACTTGGCCCTGCCTGTTGCCTGAATTCTGCCAAGAACTCTGATTTCTGTCAGGAACCCTGGACTGTGCCCTAGGATCCAGGCCTGATGCCATGTGGCTTCATGCATGGCCCTTCTCCTCTTGACCTCAGTCTTTCCATCTGTAAAATGGTCACCGGTAGGCCCGATGACCTGCAGGTTCCCAGGAGTTCTGATGTCTATCGTATCTCATCCTACCCTTGTACAAATACTTTAAATGGCTCCCCACAGCCTAGTGGGGGCTTCTTCCTAATGCCTTCACAACCAGTGGCTGCCAGCTCTCATCTGCTGGCCCTGTCTGCACCGCTTCTCCACTCCAGCCATAATGAAGTCCTTTTAATTCTCTGAAGTGCCATGCTCTCACTCCTGTAGGCCTCTGCATAGCTGTTTCCCCTGCCTGGAACTCCCTTCTCCCACTTTTCCCTGGCTGACTCCTACTCAGCCTTTTCTGACTCTGCGTTTGAATATACTAGAGGCTTCTCTGTGCTCTCATGGCCCCTAAGCTCCACCCCAGCAACATTTATCAGACTATGGGGCCTAAGCTGTGAATTCCCCCAGGGCTGGGACCATCTGGTTTACCTCTTGGTTTCAGCCCAGCCTGGA
>NW_021145917.1:49236-50000 GCF_002837175.3 Physeter macrocephalus | reverse complement strand
CGGGCTTCATTGCGGTGGCTTCTCCTGTTGCAGAGCACGGCCTCTAGGCACACGGGCTTCAGTAGTTGTGGCATGCTGGTTCAGTAGTTGTGGCTTGTGGGCTCTAGAGTGCAGGCTCAGCAATTGTGGCACACAGGCTTAGCTGCTCCGTGGCATGTGGGATCTTCCCGGACCAGGGCATTGGCAGATGGAGTCTTAACCACTGCCCCACCAGGAAGCCCCTACACTTAATATTTTTGAAAGAAGAAAGCAAAACTGGGAATTTCTTTTCTATTCATTTATTTATTTATTTTTAGTTTTTTTTTTTTTTTTTGTGGTATGCGGGCCTTCCTCTGTTGTGGCCTCTCCCGTTGCGGAGCACAGGCTCCGGACGCGCAGGCTCAGCGGCCATGGCTCACGGGCCCAGACGCTCCACGGCACGTGGGATCCTCCCATACCGGGGCGCGAACCCGGTTCCCCTGCATCGGCAGGTGGACGCGCAACCACTGCGCCACCAGGGAAGCCCCAATTTTTTTAACATTTTTATTGGAGTATAATTGCTTTCCAATGGTGTGTTAGTTTCTGCTGCATCACAAAGTGAATCCGCTATACGTATACATATAACCCCATATCCCCTCCCTCTTGCATCTCCCTCCCACCCTCCCTATCCCACCCCTCTAGGTGGTCACAAAGCACCAAGCTGGTCTCCTTGTGCTATGCGGCTGCTTCCCACTAGCTATCTATTTTACATTTGGTAGTGTATATATGTCCATGCCACTCTCTCA
>NW_021145917.1:29659-48675 GCF_002837175.3 Physeter macrocephalus | reverse complement strand
GGTTGCTTCCATGTCCTGGCTATTGTAAATAGAGCTGCAATGAACACTGTGGTACATGACTCTTTTTGAATTATGATTTTCTCAGGGTATGTGCCCAGTAATGGGATTGCTGGGTCGTATGGTAGTTCTATTTTTAGTTTTTTAAGGAACCTCCATACTGTGGAATTTCTTTTCTTAACTTGTGACAAACTGGTGTAGGTTATTTGCAATCACGTACTTATTTAAGGCTGGAGATTGCTATGCTTTACACTTCAGTTGTTTTTGTTTTATAAAAGCAGCTTACCAGGCTTTTGTGGTATTTTCAAGGAGGGAGAATGGTGGAGAAGGGAGCCTGCAGGAAACCTGTAGGGAGGATGTATAAGGGAGTCATCTTCAGAGGAGAAATTTTTTTTTAGGGGAAGCAGAAAGTTATCCAAGAGGGAACCTTCAGTAGGATATTGCCTTGAGCTGTATTTTCATTACAAGTTTCTTTTTGCTTAGAGTTTTAGAGATTCTGAATACAAGTGAACAATTATTTCTGTTTAAAAAAATATACTTTGGGGGCTTCCCTGGTGGCGCAGTGGTTGTGCGTCCGCCTGCCGATGCAGTGGAACCGGGTTCGCGCCCCGGTCTGGGAGGATCCCACATGCCGCGGAGCGGCTGGGCCCGTGAGCCATGGCCGCTGATCCTGCGCGTCCGGAGCCTGTGCTCCGCAACGGGAGAGGCCACAACAGAGGGAGGCCCGCATACCACCAAAAAAAAAAAAAAAAAAAAAAATACTTTGGGCCCTTAAAATTTTCTGGCAATATGAATAGCTATTGACTACACTGCATTTGAGTAAAATCTGCGAGGTAAGTGAAGTTTAGGAGCTTTCCAGTCAACTTCTATATGCCTCTCTTCTATTCTTTCATTCAATACAAGGTTTTGTGCTTGATATGACCCAGGCCTAGATATAGGAAATTGGACAAGGCCTTAACCTGAAGGAGCTCATAATCTATAATACAATACGGATTTTATTAGTAATATATAGATAGTCCTATGGATGCACTGATAAAGGTATCACTAAGTATGCTTTGAAACTTTTACAGAGGAGATGAAATTTGAGTTGTCTTAAAGGATGAGCACGTGTTTGCCTGTGAACAGACTATGAACCTGGTCTGTTCTCTGCCTACGTTGGGAGTGATTCCACCACTTCTCTGCAAATTGTTTCCTTCAAGACTGAGTTAAAGATCAGTCTTTTAATAATGACAATACTACATATGAAATTGCATGAGATATCATTAAAGTTGCACACAGAGAATGAGAAAAATATTTATAGCTTTAAACGTGCTTATTAAACAAGAACTAATTAAAGTAAATTAAATAAGCATAACTCAACATGCTTTTTCCTTGCAGTTTTATTGAGATATAATTGACATACAGCACTGTATAACTTTAAGGTATACAGCATGATGATTGGACTTACATACAGCATGAAATGATTATCACAATAAGTTTAGTGAACATCTCATATCGATACAAAATTAAAGAAATAGAAAAAAATTTTTTCCTTGTGATGAGAACTCAGGATATACTCTCAACAACTTTCATATATAGCATACAGCAGTGTTAACTATATTTATCCTGTTGTACATTACATCCCTAGCATTTATTTATCTTATAACTGAAAGTTTATACTTTTGACTTCCTTCATCCAATTCCCCCTCCTTTCACCCCCCACCTCTGGTAACCACAAATTATTTTTGTGGTTCTATAAGTTTGTTTGTTTTTGAAGTATAACTGACCTACAACACTATGTTAGTTCCTGTTACACAACATAATGGTTCGATAGTTAAGTATATTTCAAAATGATCACCATGATAAGCCTAGTTAGGATCTGTCACCATACAAAGATATCACATCATTATTGACTATATTCCCCACACTACATTTCATACCCGTGACTCATTTATTTTGCAACTGAAAGTTTGTTCCTCTTAATCTCCCTCACCTATTTCTTTCCTCCCCATACCCTCCTCCCCTCTGGAAACCACCTGTTTGTTCTCCTTATCTGTGACTCTGCTTCCATTATATTATGTTTGTTCATTTGTTTTGTTTTTCAGATTCCACATATCAGTGAAATCATGCAGTATTTGTCTTTCTCTGTCTGACTTATTTCACTTAGCATAATACCCTCTATGTCCATCCATGCTGTGGCAAATTGGCAAGGTTTCGTTCTTTTTTATGGCTGAGCTATGTATCTATACAGAGATATCATATATGATTGACATATATATATATCTCACATCTTCTTTATCCATTCGTCTATTGATGGGCACTTCCATATCTTGGCTATTGTAAATAATGCTACAATGAACGTAGGGGGTGTGATCTTTGCTAATTAGTGTTTCATTTTTTTCAGATAAATATCCAGGAGACGAATTGCTGGATTGTGTGGTAGTCCTTTTTTTTTTTTTTGGCTGCACCGCGCGGCATGTGGGATCTTATTTCCCTGACCAGAGATTGAACCTGTGCCCCCTGCAGTGGAAGCGTGGAGTCTTAACCACTGGACGGCCAGGGAAGTCCCTATTTTTTAACTTTTTGAGGAATCTCCGTACTGTTTTCCATAGTGGCTGCATTTGTATTTACATTTCCACCAGCAGTGCATGAGGGTTCTCTTTTCTCCACATCCTCACCAACACTTGTTATCTGTTGCCTTTTTGATAATAGCCATTCTCACAGGTGTGACATGATATTTCATTGTGGTTTTGCTTTGCATTTCCCTGATGATTAGTAACATTGAGCAAATATGTTCTCTGACCCTTTCTCTCTCTCTTCGCCTTCTGGGACCCCTATAATGTGAATGTTAGGCTTGCTATGGTCCCAGAGATCTCTTAATCTGCCCTCATTTATTATAAATTCTTTTTTCTGTTCAGTTTAAGTGACTTCCAGTACTCTTGTCTTCCAGTTCGCTGATTCATTCCTCTGTATCATCTAATCTACTGTTAATTCCTTTTGGCGTATTTTTAAAATTTCAGTTATTGTTTTCTTCATCTCTATTTGGTTCTTCTTATATTTTCTAACTCTTTGTTAAAATTTTCTAACTTCTCACTCTGTTCATCCTTTCTTCTCCTGAGTTTTTTTTTGTTTCGTTTTGTTTTATTTATTTGGCTGTGCGAGGTCTTAGCTGCAGCATGTGGGATCTTCGTTGCTGAGTGTGGGATCTTTAGTTATGGCGTGTGAACTCTTAGTTACGGCATGCATGTGGGATCTAGTTCCCTGACCCAGGATCAGACCCGGGCCTCCTGCATTGGGAGCTCGGGGTCTTAGCCACTGAACCATCAGGGAAGTCCCCCTCCTGAGTTCTTTGAGCATCTTTGAGCATCAGCCTGGGGGTACTGGGCTACTGCCAGCCTGCTGGTGTGTGGAGCTGGTCCTGGGGTCTCTGACTGCAGGGCCCTGTGGGTCCCAGAGTTGGTGTTGGCCCACTGGTGGGTGGGGCCAGGGCCCAGAGGTCCTGGGGCTGGTGCCTGCTCATTGGCGGATGAGGCTGGTCCTGGGGCTAGTGCTGGCCCACCGGGGTCAGGGCTGCGTCCTGGGGCATCTGGGGGTCACAGGGTCTTAAGGAAGCTGGCCTGCTGGTGGGTGGGTGTGTGTCTTCTTCTGGCTAGCTGTTTGGTCTGAGTTGTCCCAGTACTGGTGTGGACACGCTGATGGGTGGGTCGAGGTTCTAGTGCTAATAAGCTAGAGAGAGGATTCCAAAATGGATATTGCCAGCACTGGGGTCCTCATGGGAGAATGAGTTCCCAAAATGGCTGCTGCCAGTGTCTATGTCCACGGGGTGAGTTACAGATGCCTCCTGCTTCTCTGGGAGGCTCTCCAGGATCAGCAGGTGGTTCTGACCCAGGCTCTTTTCAAATTACTGCTTCTTCCCTGTGTCTTGGAGGGTGTGAGATTTTGTGTGCACCCTTTAAGAGTGGTGACTCTATTTCCTACAGTCCTCTGGCTCTCCCAAAAGTAAGCCCTGCTGGTCTTCAAAGCCAAAAGTTCCAGGGGCTCATCTTGCCAGTGCAGGAACCCTGGACTGGGGAGCCCAATGTGGGGCCTTGACCCCTCGCTCCTTGGAGAGAACCTCTGCAATTGTAACTATCCTCCCATTTGTGGGTCACCCACCGAGGTGTATGGGTCTTGACTATACTGTGTCTCTGCCCCTCTTACCCGTCTCACTGTGATTCTTTCTTTATATCTTTAATTGTAGAAGATCTTTTCTACTAGTTTTCTGGTCTTTCTCATCAATAGTTGTTCTGTAAATCGTTATAATTTTGGTCCACCCATGAGAAGAGGTGAACTCAGGGTCTTCCTACTCTGCCATCTTGGCCACTCCCCTCATGTTTTTAAAATTAATTAATTGGCTGTGTTGGGTCTTCATTGCTGCACGCGGGCTTTCTCTAGTTGTGGCGAGCTGGGGCTACTCTTCATTGTGGAGCATGGGTTTCTCTCTAGTTGTGGCGTGCGGGCTTGGCTACCCCATGGCATATGGGATCTTAGTTCCCCGACCAGGGATTGAACTCACGTCCCCTGCATTGGAAGGGGGATTCTTAACCACTGGACCACCAGGGAAGTCCCTGTCTGGTTTTCTATATCAGCGTTATACTGGTCTCATAAAATGGATTGGGAAGGATTCTCTTCTACTTTCTGGGAAAGATTATGTAGAATTGGTGTTAATTCTTCTTTATATGTTTGGTAGAGTCTCCACTAAAACCATCTGCACCTGGATATTACCTTTTTTTTTTTTTTAGACTTTTACAAAATAAATTTCTTTACAGTTATAGAGCTATCCAAACTATCTATTTCATATTGGGTGAGTTCTGGTAGTTGGTACTATTTGGGAAATTGGAGTATGGAATATTTACTTAATCTCAAAATACCGCGCTATAAAATATGCATGACAAAGAAGAAAAGAGTAACTTTATACTGGAAAAGTCTGAAAGACATCACCTTAACTGATCAAAGTTAACAGTACTAGCAAAAGGCAAATCAAAATTGTGTACCACCTGATAGGATACAGTGAAAAGAACACAGCCTCTCTTTCATGCTATTCCTGCCAAAGATAAAATCCAAAATCCAATCATGAAAAAAAATCAGAAAGCCCAAATTGAACAATCTTGTACAAAATAATTGTCCTGTAATCTTCAAAAACATCAATGTTATGAAAGTCAAGGAGAAAATGAGGAACTATTCTCGTGACTGAAGGAGACAAAAGAGATGTGACAACTAAATTCAAAGTGTGATCTTAGATTGGATCAGTAAGCTATAAAGGCCACTACTGGGACAAATTATGAAATTTGATAGGTTGCTGAAAACCAGACGGTGGTAGGTATCAATATCAATTTCCTAATTTTGATGGTTGTACTGTGGTTATGTATCAGAATGCCCTTGTTTGTAGAAAATTCACACTAAAGTATTTGGGGGGTGATGGAACATCAGGATGCCAATTTACTCTCAAATGGTTTAGAAAAAAATAATCTTTTTGTACTTAAACTTTTCTGTTAATTTTAAATAATTTAAAAATTTTGTAGGACTTCCGTGGTGGCGCAGTGGTTAAGAATCCGCCTGCCAATGCAGGAGACACAGGTCAGAGCCCTGGTCAGGGAAGATTCCACATGCCGCGGAGCAACTAAGCCTGTGTGCCACAACTACTGAGCCTGCGCTCTAGAGCCCGCGAGCCACAACTGCTGAAACCCGCGGGCCTATAACCCGTGCTCCACAACAAGAGAAACCACCACAATGAGAAGCCCGCGCGCCACAACAAAGAGTGGCCCCCGCTCATCACAACTAGAGAAAAGCCTGAATGCAGCAATGAAGACCCAATGCAGCCAAAAATAAATAAATAAATTTATTTTTTTTAAAAATTTTGTAAATTACAGAAAAAGGTTTCCAGATAGCCTCTTTCCATTTTGATCACTCTATTATTCTAGGGCTCCTAAACATTGATGGATATATTTTACATACACTTGTGTTGGATATCATCTACTCATTTGGAAATCTTTACACTTCCTGTGCATCTATTTCCTTGATGAGATGATTAAACACCCAAAGGACATAACTTTGCCTCTGTTTCCTTTATATTTCCTTGTGGTATCAAGTAGCTGCTCTTAATAGCCACTTGTAAACACTAAAGGTTTTGGAGCATGAATTATCTGAATAGTTGAACTGCCTCTTTCAATTTAAGCCCATGCAAAAAAAACTAAATCATATCTCTTAAGTCATATGATGGATCCAGGAACCAAGTCTGTGCTGACCGCTCTTTCACACCAATCAATGGCCCCTGGGATTCAAAGAAATATGCATCTTGGTGGAAAAATGAGTCACTCCACCAACGCACAGCTGGACTCTCACACCAGACCACAATGGAAATGTGGAAATCTGAGTGGAGCACAAGGAATCTACATGTAACAAGAGTTCACACTCTTCCTGTTCTGTTACATTGTGAAACGGAAACATTGTTTTCTGGGAAAAGAGCCAGATTCCACAAATGAAATGGTTTTGCCTAAATGTGCACAGCTGCTAAACACTTACTGTGCTTATTGAGAGTGTCTTGTTTTATAGATTTAGACTTTGTTCCAACTGCAAAGTTTAAAGGAAGAGGGAGTCCTATCGTGTGCAACAGAATAGGGGTTTTTTTGTTTTTTTTAATTTTTGGCTGCGTTGGGTCTTCACTGCTGCGCATGGGCTTTCTCTAGTTGAGGCGAGTGGGGGCTACTCCTCGTTGCGGAGCGCGGGCTTCTCATTGCGGTGGCTTCTCTTGTTGCGGAGCACGGGCTCTAGGAGAGCAGGCTTCAGCAGTTGTGGCTCGTGGGCCCAGTAGTTGTGGTTTGCAGGCTCACTAGCTGTGGCCCGCGGCCTTAGTTACTCCGCGGCATGTGGGATCTTCCCGGACCAGGGCTCGGACCCGTGTCCCCTGCATTGGCTGGCGGATTCTTAACCACTGCGCCACCAGGGAAGTCCAATTATTTATTTTTTTAACATCTTTATTGAAGTATAATTGTTTTACATTGTTGTGTTAGTTTCTGTTGTATAACAAAGTGAATCAGCTATACGTATACATATATCCCCATATCCCCTCCCTCTTGTGTCTCCCTCCCACCCTCCTTATCCCACCCCTCTAGGTGGTCACAAAGCACTGAGCTGGTCTCCCTGTGCTATGCGGCTGCTTCCCACTAGCTATCTATTTTACATTTGGTAGTGTATATATGTCCATGCCACTCTCTCACTTCGTCACAGCTTACCGTTCCCCCTCCCTGTGTCCTCAAGTCCATTCTCTATGTCTGCGTCTTTATTCCTGTCCTGTCCCTAGGTTCTTCAGAACCTTTTTGTTTCTTAAATTCCATATATATGTGTTAGCATATGGTATTTGTTTTTCTCTTTCTGACTTACTTCACTCTGTATGACAGACTCTAGGTCCATCCATCTCACTATAAATAACTGAATTTTGTTTCTTTTATGGCTGAGTAATATTATATTCTATATATGTACCACATCTTCTTTATCCATTCCTCTGTTGATGGACACTTAGGTTGCTTCCATGTCCTGGCTATTGTAAATAGTGCTGCAATGAACATTGTGGTACATGACTCTTTTTGAATTATGGTTTTCTCAGGGTATATGCCCAGTAGTGGGATTGCTGGGTCATATGGTAGTTCTATTTTTAGTTTTTTAAGGAACCTCCATACTGTTCTCCATAGTGGCTGTATCAATTTACATTCCCACCAACAGTGCAAGAGGGTTCCCTTTTCTCCACACCCTCTCCAACATTTTAGCCAATGTTTTATAATTACTATACATGGAATATAACCTTTAAAAATTGTGAATCACTATGTTGTACACCTGAAACTTATATAATAGTGTACATCAACTATAGCTCAATAAAAAAATAAATTTCCACAGAATAGCGCAGGCTTAATACATATCAATCTTCTATAGTTTCTACATCTGTACTCCTAAATAATGAAAATTGTAATATTTTAGACTTCTCCCTTTCCCTCATTCTCTACATGTAATCAGTCACCAAGCCCTATTGATTTTCCCTCCTATAGAGTTCTCCCATCAGATCTCTTCCCTCTACGTACATTGTACTGCTTTAGTTCAAATGATCATCTTCTCTTATTGGGACTATTGCAGTAGCCTCCTGATAGATCTCCCTTCTTCTAGTCTCAGCCCCTTCCAAACTATCATTTACATTTCCTCAAATCAATTTTCTTCCTAAAATGCAAATCAGTTCCTCTCCTTCTTTAGGTTAAAGTCCTTAAATTGTGCCTTATAACCTTGAGGATAAAGTCCAGACCTCTTAGCATGATTTCAGGATGCTCTGTGATTGGACAACATTTCCTGTTCAGCCTCACCTTTAGCCTCTCTGCCTCCAAATACCTCATGCTCCAGCCTCAATAAGCTATTTTCCATAGGCTCAGACGTCCTCATGCCTTTACCGAGATCTTTCCTCTGCTTAGAATCCCAACCCCCAGCTCCCTTTTTCTACTTAGCAAATGCCTATTCATTCTTCAAGCCACAGCTCAACTCCTCTGAAATGTCTCCTGTGTCCTTTATGCAAACGTAATCACTCTTTCCCCTGACTGGTGCGAGGTGATATCAATGGGAGCTTAATATGAAATTAAGCTCCCGTTGCTCCTTGTATATGTTGCCTGTTATGGCAGTTATCCCACTAAATTGTAATTGTTGAGCTGCATATCTAGCTCCCATGTTACACTATAAGCTCCTGATGGTGAAGACCATGTCTTTCCATCTTTGAGTCCCCAACTCGTAGCACTAGAACTAGCAATTTACAGGTACTTGGTAACTAGTTGCTAAATGTTTGCTTGAATTAATGATGTTCAAAATGAACTTTTTCTAAAGTACTATAAGATCCCAAAGGGCTTTCTGAGTTATCGGAGATTAGAATCATAGAGTCATAGAATATCAGAACTGGAAGGAATCCTAGATCTCCTAGACAGATATCCTATATGGTATCCTAATAGATACTCCTATTTTTTTCATTTGTAGATGAAAAAACTAAGAACTAAGGGAGAGGTGAAAAGCTAAGAGAAGGAAAGTCATTTGCTTGAAATCACACCAATTTGGAGACAGATGTGAATAAATATTCTGTTCATCATATGTGTAGTGTAAAATGGATTTCTCCTAGTCTAATAGATTATGTACAATCTATTCTAATCAGATTATACATTCAATTAACCAATTATTAAATTAACAAGAGCCCTCCTCTATCTTTTTTGGATAAGTGGACTGTTTATTATAATTCAGTTTGAACTGGAATAAAGTTTTGCTGTTATCATGGTCAGGGAGGCTTATTTTCTTTAACTTGCTGATAGCTCACATTAAACTCGAGCAAGTCATTATCTCCAGTGTCTAGGACATACTCATACTATGTGTTAATTAAATTTGTTAAACTCTCAAAGGATAGCTATATTTCCAAGTTATTTAGGAGAAACTCATTATTACCATCAGTTCTGCCTATAGGTGACACTGGGTGCATTAAAAAAATTAAACCTGGGCAGAAGACCTAAATAGACATTTCTCCAAAGAAGACATACAGATGGCCAAGAGGCACATGAAAAGATGCTCAACAATGCTAATTATTAGAGAAATGCAAATCAAAACTACAATGAGATATCACCTCGCACCAGTCAGAATGGCCATCATCGAAAAGTCTACAAACAATAAATGCTGGAGAGAGTGTGGAGAAAAGGCAACCCTCCTAAACTGTTGGTGGGAATGTAAACTGGTACAGCCACTATGGAGAACAATATGGAGGTTCCTTAAAAAACTAAAAATAGATCTATATAATCCAGCAATCCCACTCCTGGGCATATATCTGGAAAAAAAACATGGTTCGAAAGGATACATGCACCTCGGTGTTCATCTCAGCACTATTTACAATAGCCAGAACATGGAAGCAGCCTAAATGTCCATCAACAGACGATGGATAAAGAAGATGTGGTACATATATACAGTGGAATATTACTCAGCCATTAAAAAGAATGAAATAATGCCATTTGCGACAACATGGATGGACCTGGAGATTATCATACTAAATGAAGTAAGTCAGACAGAGAAAGACAAATATCATATGATATCATTTACATGCGGAATCTAAAAAAAATGATACAAATGAACTTATTTACAAAACAGAAACAGACTCACAGACTTAGAGAACAAATTTATGGTTATGGGGGGGAAGGGTGGGGGGAGGGATAGCTTGGGAGTTTGGGATTGAAATGTACACACTGCTATATTTAAAATAGATAACCAACAAGGACCTACTGTATAGCACAGGGAACTCTGCTCAATATTATGTAATAACCTAAATGGAAAAAGAATTTGAAAAAGAATAGATACATGTAAATATTTGTATAACTGAATCACTTCACTGTACACCTGAAACTAACACAACATTGTCAATCAGTGATACTCCAATATAAAATAAAAATTAAAAAAAAACCTTTTTATAGAAGGATTTGTGCTAAGTATTGCTGTTATGCAAATAGATAGTTCTAATTTCAAATTCCATCTATTTGTTTACCACAGAAGGGTTAAGCATAATCTCTACTAGGAAAACTTCTGCGATCAGAGTAATTATACACAGCAGGAAATAATAAAGTTGAATTTCTTTTCAAAATTGTGTACTATTCCATAATTTAAACTCTACTAATTCATTTTCTAAAATGATTCACATTGAAGCAAGTTTCCATTTATGTACCCCACCTCTTCAGGCCTTAGTTTTCTCATCTGAAAAACATTTAATCAGATGATCCCTAAGGTAATTCATGATCCTGAAAGAACATTGTACTACTAAGATCTCTTACTGAGCCAACATTCCATAATTCACTGATTTCAAGCCATAATTCTAAACTGAGTGCCTTCTGAATATATCAAAATGTGCTAGGTGCTGCATAGATTTCAGAAAAGTCCAAGCCCATAAGAATTTAGTTGAAGAGAGCAAAAAAACACAGAAAGAAATACTAATGCAGGAGATGTCTAAGGGGATGTTGCTCATGGCATGTCTTTGGAATAGGGTCTATCAGGCAAACTGGAATAGCAGGAAGTTAACATAAAGGAATAGAACGAATTAACAATAATAATCCACTTGTATTAAATCGTACAAAATCTGACAGCCAAAAACGAATAAATCTCCACTATACTGAGTGGAGCCATAGAAGGTGATTGTTTTTTTGCCGTGCCACAGGGCTTGCGGGTTCTTAGTTCCCGGCCAGGGATTGAACCTGGCCCCAGCAGTGAAAGGTCCAACTCCTAACCACTGGACTGCCAGGGAATTCCCCATAAGGCTTTTTTTTTTTTTCGCAGAGGGAAGACAACAATCAAAGTAACCTTTTAGGGAGATTAATAGGCAGCGCTGTGCATGCCGGGTGAATTGGAGGGAAGAGATTAGAGACAAAGAAATGGAAATGACATGGACTTCGCTGGTGGCGCAGTGGTTAGGAATCTGCCTGTCAATGCAGGGGACATGGGTTCGAGCCCTGGTCAGGGAAGATCCCACATGCCGCGGAGCAACTAAGCCCATGCACTACAACTACTGAGCCTGCGCTCTAAAGTCCGTGAGCCACAGCTACCGAAGCCCGCGCACCTAGAGGCCATGCTCTGCAACAAGAGACACCACTGAAATGAGAAGCCTGCATATCGCAACAAAGAGTAGCCCCCACTCGCTGCAACTAGAGAGGGCCCACACGCAGCAACGAAGACCCAACACAGCCAAAAATAAATAAATTAATTAATTAATTAAAAAAAAAAAAAAAAAAAAGAATACACCTGCCAATGCAGGGGACACGGTTTGATCCCTGGTCCGGGAAGATCCCATATGCCGCGGAGCGACTAAGCCCGTGAGCCACAACTACTGAGCCTGCTCTGTAGAGCCTGTAAGCCACAACTACTGAGCCCTCATGCCACAACTACTGAAGCCCACATGCCTAGAGCCCATGCTCTGCAGCAAGAGAAGCCACTGCAATGAGAAGCCTGTGCACCGCAACGAAGAGTAGTCCATACTCGCTGCAACTAGAGAAAGACTGCACGCAGCAACAACGACCCAACGCAGCCAAAAAAATAAATACAATTTAAAAAAAAGAACATAGCATGATGAATGAAAATAGAAAAGAAAATAGCATGAATGTTCATAGAATTTTTCATAAGAGCCAAAAAAAAAAAAAGG
Organism: Physeter macrocephalus; assembly: GCF_002837175.3. Lineage (NCBI taxonomy): Eukaryota > Metazoa > Chordata > Mammalia > Artiodactyla > Physeteridae > Physeter > Physeter macrocephalus. Next base: position 36,482 of record NW_021145917.1, on the reverse strand, counting down.
AAACAATCCAACTGTCCATACAGACATGTAGTATAACTATACAATAGGATTTTATGCAGCCAGTGTGTACTGCTACACGCTGCTTGTCCGCACAGATCACTGGAACAAAATGCTTATTATCAAAACTTTGCTTAAACTTATCTCCTTCCAGGCCCCTGACCTTTGGCCCACTCTTAGCCTGAGCCAACACACAACCCGTCCTGAGGATAGGCTGGCTTCAGGGAAAAGCGTTCTCTGCTCTGCTCTCTCATCATGCCACCCTTTCACCCCATTCCCTGACCCTCGTTCTTTCTAGCCTTGTTTACGCTCTATAAAAGAAAACCCCTTTTTGCCTACCCCTTGAGACACCTGCAGATCTTATGGTCACAGCATTCTCTTTATTACATTAGACGCCCTCCCCTGACTGCCACAGTCCCTTTCTTCCCCTGCAATAATCCTTTCTAATAAAGTCTCTCTTTACTAACTCTGGATTTGTTCTTTATTTGACAGGTTGTTTATTTTGGGGGTTATGAAACTGTTCTAAAATCGATTATGATTGACACCTCTTCGTACTAAAAACCATTGAACTGTACACTTTACATAGGTGAATTATATGGTATGTGAGCTATATGTCAATAAAGCTAGTGGTTGTTGTCTTTATTTTTTGAGCGGTTTCAAAAGCTGGGTTTTTTTAAGACCATGAAAGAAAGAAAAAAAATGTTAGCAAACGGGACGAGAAATACTGTAAATAAAAATAACACAGCCTCACAAAGGCCAAGAGGGAGAGTCTCAAGGGCAAATTGGTCAGCAGTGCTAAATCCTGTGGAGAGTTCATGTAACATCAGAAAAGGAGAGATAATTGGTAGAATATGGAGTTTATTGGTGATTTTTAAGTGCTCTTTTAATAGAAAGGAAGCCACCTTTTTGGATTAACTGCAGAAATTTAAGGACTGAATTAAGGGTAAGGGATATGTAGCAGCAGTTCTAGAAAACAATGAATCTGAACAGGAGAAAACGGATGGACCCAGCCTTGGGAAGGCAGGAAGGTAAAACCAATTTAGACTGTAGTTTTGGTTTGTTTATGTTTGTTTTTTATTTTTAGGATAAGAGACCAGTGCATGCTGAAGGTAGAGGAGGAAAAGAGATTTTATGGCATTTCCATTCACTTATTTTCTTGACTTTTCTGTTTATCAGCCAGACTCACTGCTTCCATGAGACTAAAATTCTCACCCCGCAGCAAATTCCCTGTGTTCTTTGAATGTTTTCAAGCACCACACTATGCATAAATTAGCACTTAATAAATAATTCTGATTGCTTTCTGGTTCAGGAAAGCTACCCTATGTATTAATGTTTGAAGGAGAAGCAAGGAAGGGATTTTTGAGGAAGAGAAATATATAAATATTATAGGCACTTTTCCTATATGTCAGAGAAGCAAGAATAGTGCTTATAAATCTGGGGAGAAAAACATCTCTGCTGTCTTTGGCAGCTGTAAGCCAGCTGCTGAAGACTGGTTTTCCATTCGGGATGGTTTCTCTGATGTGATGACACATCATTCATCCCAATCATTTATTGTTAACAAAACACACTGTCTCCCTAGGATCTCTTCCAGCACGATCCAAAACTGAATGGAACATACTGCACGCTGCACCCCTCACACCTTGTTGGAGCTCCCTCAATGTAAGCTGGTAAGATTTAAGGCAGAACCTCGATAAGAGATGAGAATGCCTGGCTGCTCTCCCACCCACCTGGCCTGTACTTTCACACCTCATGTCACTGCAGGAAGGGTAGGGGGTGGGGTGGGGAGGAAGGCTGTACCCTGTGAACCCTTTCCTATTCTCCCAGGAAGTAGTGGGAACCTTCCCAGAGCACCTTCCACTTTGTATCAGAAACTGTTTATGCATCTGTCTCCCCACGCTACACTATGAGCTTCTCAACAGGAGGGACTGGGCTTTATTGAAGTCCCCAGCCCAGTAGCTGGCTCCTGGTAAATAGTCACACTTTGCTGAACAAATGGATGGATAGAGGAACACGATAGAGAGCTGTGAGATTCCAGCTGCTGACAGGGTTGCATCCTGGTGTTCTTTTTCTGGGCCAAAGGGTTGTTTGTTTCCATCTCTCTATCCCTTTTACAGACCCTGCCTCACCAGCTGAAAGCACACAATGGAACACTGTGCCTTTCAGCAAATAGAGTGAGCAATGGAAAATGCAAAGCATCAACCCTGAATACAAGCTATGGCATGCTGAACACAATTCCAAATGAAGAGAAACTGCTTATTTTCACTGAAATGGAGTGAAGTCCTCTGGGAAGGATTGTTTGGCTCCAGTTCTGGGTGTTGGTGTTGATAAAGCTGGTGCACCAAGGCTCAGCACGCCCCCTGTTGGATTTAGCTGGCATTTAGTAAGAAGAGGAACAAGAGAGAAACTTGTCTGGTGCAAATACTTCTCTTGGACATAGGCAAACAGGGAGGGTAGGGCTCTTTCTGCGAAATTCTCTGTTAAAGAGGCATCAAATGAGTCAGAGACTCCACAAATACGGACATTCCTTTTTGAAGAATAGAAATACTTTCCTGATGGGAAAATCAGATGGCATGGACTTGATTCCTTTTAGCAAGCATGCAACCACAAAAACAAATCAAGCACTAAAACTCCTCTTCAGGACCCCTCCCCCACCAAGTGAGGTTTAAATTGTAATGTGTATATGTCCATTGATAGACAACTGGTTAAATAAGTATAGTATCAATTCATCCCTACATTGGAAAACAAGGCAGCTCTGCATGCACTGATATGGAACAATTACCAAGATATATTAGTTAACTGACAAAAAGCAAAGTGCTGATATATATATATATATATATATATATATATATATATATATATATATATGGTGTGCAGAGACTTTCTATAGAAGATTCCACAAGAAAATATAACAACTGTTGTCTCCTTGGCCAGAAATTAGTTTGCTGCAGGCAGGGATAGAAAGAAAACTTCTTTTCACTATATTTCTTTGTGTGCTATTTGCAATTTCTACCTTGTGTGTCACCTATGAAAATAATCTAATCAATTTTAAAAAGAGCCTTATGAAGGTCCAGTAAGGTTCTCTACTGTCACTCTTCTTCCTCTCTAGAAGTCTTATCAATCCTCAGTGGAAGGAACTTAAACTGCTAAAACACATTTTCTCTCAAATTCTAAAATAAATTGGCAATCTGTCAGTTCTAGTATATAAATACATGTGATTTATATACCAGTTCATTCTATTTGAATCTCAGATAAGAAAACCACTTGTTTCTGTGGAAACAGCTATTGAAGTGTCAGGGGAAATATTTTGCTCAATAGCTGTTGGGACTATTCCGGATGATCCCACGCTATCCCAGGCAGTGAGCTCTTCAGCACCTTTCTGGGTTGGTGGCTTCTCTGACTGGATTAATAGGCCCAGGGTCCCCACCAAGCAGTTTTCCACTCTGCCTAATGATAATGCATGCCAGACTAGAACTGACCTTTTGCCAAGACCATCATCTATCCAGCTGGGGAAACCGAAGGTTGGTTTCCTAACCAGGGAAAAGGTTTGCAGCTTTTCTGGGGCAAAGGGGGCTGGTGCTGCTTCAGGGAACTCACAGGTCCAGTGCTGTGGGAGAGAGCAAAATGGGGGAGAATTGGCACTCTCTCTCCCCCGCACTTCTGAGCTAAGGGCCCTTCTTGATCCTGCTCAGAACTGCCTGCTCCTCGGTCCCCATCATGGTTGAAAATATGTTTGTAGTTAAGCCTTAGACCGACAGGCTGGCGGCACATACGGGTGAGCGTCTGCTCCTCCCTGTCCCAGTGAAAGATACAGCCTGCTACGGTGGAAAGTGCAAGAGAGGAGTCCTGACACCTGGTTTGAGTGTCAAGCCAACGCTAACCTGCTGGTAACCTCCGGGCAAGTCACTTGCCCTCTCCAGGCCCTCCGTTTCTGGTCCATCAAGTGGGCAGGTGGCGTTTGATATCTCAGATTTCTGAGCGCGAGTCTCTGGGCTCCAGAGAGATGGATGACTCCCAATCCTGCTCTCTGATGTTAGTGTCAGCCAGGTCTCTGGGGCAGGCGGAAACACAGGGAAAGGTGATTTTTAGTGGGTAAAAAGCTTTAGTTTTTACTTTATTGCCCATCTTAATCTTCCTCTGTTAGAATAATTCTAAGAGGAGGCTAGAGGAGCTTGGCGGCCCCTTACCACCGCCGTGACTCTAACTTAAGTTCTCCCTTCCCTTCCGCAAACGACCCCCAACCTTTTAGAACAGTGGTGGGTAACTTCGTGGGGTGGGTAGTTAGAGGCCCCTTCGAGAAGATTGTGGAAGCCATGGATCCTTTCCCTCTCAAAAACTGGACACAGGCAAATACTACAATATTTTGCACGTAACTTCAGGATATCCTGTCCCACCTGACGACCCAATCTAGAACTTAAAAAGGGGGAGGTAGGTTAGCCGGTGAGCGAAAAGAGCGAGAGGGAAAAGTAGAGGAACACTCTAGGACCTGTTTCCCTACCGCACCTCACATTCCTCCGCCCCAGTCCCGCTCCCGCCGCCTCCGCTACCAGCGGAGGCCCTAGTCTCCCGCTCCAACTATTCCAACCATCCTGGGAAGGGTGGGGCGCTCGGCTCTTGGGTCCCCCTGGGTCGCCTCCCCCCTTCCCCAGCATCGGTCTCCCCTTCTGCCCCGGTCCCTCCCTTTCTGGGGCCGAGCCAGCCAATGGGCGACGAGACTCCGGGGTTTGGCCTGGGAGCCGGGCAACTCACCGATCCCCCGCCCCACAGTTCTGGCCGCCATCCCGGTGCGCACGGACGCGGCTCGAATTTCCTCCGCTATCCGCTCTCTCTCGCTCTGCCCCCTCCCGCTCTTCCTCTTCTCCGGGTCTCCCGCTTCAGCTCCAGCTCCACCCGGCCGGCCCCGCACGGCTCCGGGCAGCCATGGAGGACACCCAGCTCCACATCATCGAGCAGCCGCTTCCCGGGTACCCCGACGCCGGGGACCAGGGGTCCTCCACCATGGGGGCTCCGGCGGCGGAGGAGCCGTCGGGGGCCGGCTCTGAGGAGCTGATCAAATCGGACCAGGTGAACGGCGTGATGGTACTGAGCCTTCTGGACAAAATCATCGGCGCCGTCGACCAGATCCAGCTGACCCAAGCCCAGCTGGAGGAGCGGCAGGCGGAGATGGAGGGCGCCGTGCAGAGCATACAGGGGGAGTTGAGCAAGCTGGGCAAGGCACACGCCACCACCAGCAACACCGTGAGCAAGTTGCTAGAGAAGGTGCGCAAGGTCAGCGTCAACGTGAAGACCGTGCGCGGCAGCCTGGAACGCCAGGCCGGCCAGATCAAGAAGCTGGAGGTCAACGAGGCCGAGCTGCTGCGGCGCCGCAACTTTAAAGTCATGATCTACCAGGTGAGCCGGCGGGCGGACCGCGCCCAGAGGCCCGCCGTCCCCTGCCCGGGGCTTGGGGTGGGGGGATCTACCCGAGGCGCGGCTCTCCCGCCAGCCTGGCCCGGCTCGGGGGACCCGCCCTCCTTCCAGCGAGCGTTCCTGAGGTGGAGTGGGGTGGGCGGCGGGCTCCTGGAGCGCACAGAGAGGCGCGCTCTGCATCCTGCGCTCCCTCACCCAGCCCCTCCCTCTGGTGTCAAACGCGTAGCGGAACCGAGTTAGGGGGCTGGACTCGGGGACACTGCCCCTCGCAGATCGCTCCCGACATGGCTCTGTCAAAAGTCTTCCTACTTGGAGGAAGTTTTGGGGAGAGCCGGGGTGCCTGGCGGCCGTTGGGGCCCGCTGTAAGCGGACACAGGCGGCGCGGCCCGTGTTTGGGGCCTCCGGCGCTGCCCGCCCGATATAGCGGGTGATTCAAGGCTCAGGCACGCACCGCGGGGGCTGCGCCAGGCGAGGGACGCGACTGCCAGCACGCCCCCGCGGACCCCGCATCAGCCTAGGCCGCCTACGCCGCCCCCTCGCTGCGATCTGCTCCCGCCTCGCGGCACTTTCGGCCCCTGTGGACACCCTAGCCCGCGGCGTGCCTGTACCCTCAGTCTGTTGGAAGCAGCCGGCGGGAGGGTGGTGGCCCGCGGCCCGAGGAGTGCTAGAGGGTCTGGTGCAGGGGAGGGGACAGCCCCCCAGACCCGGGGCCCCGCGATCTGGGCGCGGTGAGTCACCCCGCATGCCTGCGGGGGCGGCCGAGGACCTGGAGGACAGGCGGCGGGAGGCTGGCGCGCCCCAGGCTCCGCCCAGACAGCTTGTTGCTTCCTTTGCACCTCTCCCCGTTCCTCCCGCCTGGATGAAAATGGAGTTTTTGTGTCCTAACCCCACGTAAACCTGGGAACCTCAGCATTGCTGCTCTTCTCCACTCTGCCTCTCCAATCCCATTAGGGGTGGGTCTGAGCCGAGCGCTCCGTGATCTTTGATGGCGTGGGAATGTGCCCAGCCTTGCCTCCTCTCTGCTTCCCGCGGGCCTGGTTGATGTTCCCACCCAAGGAGGTGAGATCGTGGGGGTGGAAGGGTTAGTCTATGTCCCCTCTTCCCCTTCCTGCCCCTACCAAAGGGAATGGAAAGAAAAGAAGGCCAGATTTCCCACATCCCCTCAGGGAGAGGACTTCTGTCAGGAAGCTGTGATTTCACTGACTGCTCAGAGGCCCTGGTATGCTGGGTTCTGAGTGACCATCAGGGATGTGGTGAGGTCCTTGGCTTGGTCAGTGTGGTGGAGCTAAGAGAAATGCAGGGCTTCCCTGGTGGCGCAGTGGTTGAGAATCCGCCTGCCGATGCAGGGGAGGCAGGTTCGTGCCCTGGTCCAGGAAGATCCCACATGCCGCGGAGCGGCTGGGCTCGTGAGCCATGGCCG
>NW_021145917.1:14986-29568 GCF_002837175.3 Physeter macrocephalus | reverse complement strand
GCCCGTGCGCACGAACGGGAGAGGCCACAGCCGCGAGAGGCCCGGGTACCGCAAAAAAAAAAAAAAAAAAAAAAAAAAAAAGAGAAATGCAGACTGGGACAAGTTTGGGGGCAGTAGACATACGTGAACTGACACTTATCTGAGGAGGTGGTGGTGGGACAGAGGCTGAAGTGGCGCTCCCCCAACCCGCCGGCGCCCAGGGACTCCTGAGAGGTACTTGGCCTTTAAGCAGTTTGCTTCCCCCATATAGCACTATCTGATAGAAAATATTATTTGCCCAGAATTGTTTCTACTTAATTTAACTGCTCCGAGGAAGTAGGATGGGTGTGTGTGTGTGTGTGTGTGGTGTGTGACTTTTAAAGAGAACTGCCTAGTGCTGCGGTACATCAAAGCAAGGAGAACAGGGCAGGGGTGTGGGGCAGCAAGCCAGCTCTGTCTTTTCTCCAGAGCCTGGTGTGGTAGAGAGGAGCCATGTAGGGCTTGGATGGGTGACCCTTCTCACTTGAAATGTCCCAGACCGCAGAACCTGGGAAAATTCTCAGCCTGGAGGTAAACCTCCTTATGTCACAGATGAAGATTCTGAGAGGACAGGTATGGAGAGAGACTTCTGTGCAGAGGCCAATGGCATGTCTCTGTTACTGCCTCTCGGCAGTTGGCACGGATTGTGTGTCTGTATATTGTGTATCTGCCGTGGGGAGGGGGTCTAATCACAGGGTGGCTTTGACTGCATCAAGGCCAGTGGGGGACAGAGAGTTGAGGGAGAAGGAATGGCTCAAGCTGGGGACCCTGAGCCCCCAAACCACAGGAGAAATAACTAATACCTAAAGTGGTCCCAACCCACAGAGGAGCTCAGAGGTAAGGAAAAGATTCCAGCAACAGGGAATCTTCCCTGAGTTGCAGAGCAGATGTTCCAGGTGGGGGCGAGGAGGTGGAGTGCTCAGCTGCTGGAGGAAGTTGGGGGCTGCTCCTCCCTGAGATCTGCAGGCCTGGGAAGAGAATGAGGTAAAAATAGCTCTGGGCCTTGGCAGACCTAATAGGGAAGATTGGGGGCAGCAACATTTACGATAAACTCAGGCTGCGGGGGTAGGATGTTTGGGTGGCCAGGCAGAGAGATCTGGAAAAAGGCCTCCTGGGATGATGTGAGTTTTCCAGTGTGGGAGCAGGGGAGGTGGTACCGTATTCCCCACTGCAGATGTGGGAGGTGGTGATGTGGCAAGGGGGGGTGAGGTGGAGGGAGCATGAAAGGGTGGGAAGGCCCCAGCTGTGGGATCAAGCCATCTGGCCTCCCACACCTTCTTCCTGGGGGATAAAGGAGGGAATCCCTTGTGTGACCCCACCCAGATTCAGGGAACTGCTAGACATAATGATTTCACGGTTAAGTTTGCATTTGACACCTCCCTACGCAGACAGACAGACAGACACACACACACACACACACACACACACACGAAATTCAGCCCTTCCCATCACAGGATATCAGGGCCCTCACCTTGAACCCACTTCTGAGTCATTACTGTCCTTCTTTGGCATTTCCCTTCCTGTCTCCCAAACAAAAACTAGCAGTTGGCATCCCATCCTGTCAGGCGACACCTCATTAGGCGACACCTCGTTAGGCAACAGCTAGTGAACGAGAGAAGTGAATGCTACAAGTAGCTAGGGGTACTGGACTGAGAACTGCTAGGAAGATGAGGCCGACTGTGGGCACCATGCAATAGGAGGAGCCGTGGTCATTAAGGAGCCAATTCTCCCAGACGACGACTAATTTGGATATTGTTAGAGTTCTTTTAGAATCCAGAAAGGGAGGCTAAACATTTTCCGAAGTAGTTTTGATGAGGCCGTTTTGATGAGGCATGGGTCCTACCCATGGACCCATCAGACCTGCTCCAAGTGCTTGAGGACAGGACCAGGAAGCATTTAAGGGCTTAGGTGGCTCATGGGCATTAAAGGGGAGGATACCAGGACTGGAATGAGGGCCTGCTGGTTTCTCCTCCTCAAATCCTAACCCAACCTATAGCTCCTTCCTGGACTCAAAGCAAATCAGGGCTATCTGGTTCCAGAAGGACCCCACACTTTTGTCCAAAATCCTTCCCAACTTGGGGCTCTGGTCCCTCTCACCCCCTACCCCGGTGGCCTAGTGGAGAGAGTGTTTACCATACCCTTCCTCCAAAGAGCTAGCTTTGGGTTGTTTTTCCTGGTCATTGGATCCAAAGCAGGGAGCATGGGAGCATATTCTTACATGTATTCCTAAGACCAAAGGAAATCATACTCTTCCCTCTGATCCTTTTTTTTAAAGCAAATAAAGTCTGACTATTGTAAAGGTCAAAATCAAAAAGGGAGGAGATGGCAGAGTGGGCAACTGATAGGGAGAGGGAATATTGTTGCTAGGCAACCAACTGCAGAGATGAGTCGTGGTTTGTTATATTATTTTGAACCATACCATTGTGAATATTTCATCATTCTGTCACTGTAGACTTTTTGAGCTGGAAGATGCCTTGGAGATAATCAACTTCAGCTCTTTTATTTTGTAGTGGAGGAAGCTGAGGCCCAGAAAGGGGAAGTCACTTGCCTACTGTCATTCAAGTGATTGGGGGTCAAAGCTGGGGCAAGAGCCCAGGTGTACCCCTTCTTCTGCTACACTTTCTGCTCCCGGCCTCCCCCTTCTGTTCCCGGGCTGTGCAGAAGAAATCAGGGAGGAGGCTAGCCCTAAGCTAGTTCTGGCTCCTTCATTCTCTGAGGGAGACGGTTGCAAAGTCCTGGCACTGGGGCTGCTGTGTGTGTGTGCGTGTCTGTGTGTGTGCGCGGGTGCGCACACGCGCGCGCACACACACGCGCGCAGTGTTAGCTGAGTGGCTAAGGTTGGTGGCCATTAGCTGCTCAGCCTCATAGTGCTGAAGCAGAGGCAATGTGTGGTCACCAATGGCAGTGGAGAAGAGGGGTGCAGGGTATAAGGAGTGGAGCTCCCTGGCCAGCAGGGGTGTCCCCTGGCTAAGGGAGGACCACATTGGCTCCTTTCTCCTCAGCCTCCCTGCCACTCACCCCTTCTCCCTGTATCCTACAGGGAAGGTGGGCACCTGCTGCTTTGGGTATTTGTGGCTGCACGCCTTACTCAACACTGTTGTCGCTGGAGTCTGGTAGTGCCCCTAAATATCCCTCTCCCCTGACTTCTCCTGATTGTCCAAAGCAAGAGTGGCAGCTCAGCCACTCAGGAGGGAGATTTGGGAGCTGCTGCTGGGTGCCTCAGGACATAGGCCCACTGGTTGTAAAAACAGCTTGGTTTGGGGGTGTTTTTTTGGCCGTACCGCGCGGCATGCAGGATCTTAATTCCCCAACCAGGATCGAACCCATGCCCCCTGCAATGGAAGTGCAGAGCCCTAATTACTGGACCGCCAGGGAATTCCCAAAAATATCAATAGCTTTGTTTTTGATCCTGATTTCTCTGTGCATCTGGGTGTCTGATGGCCTATAAGTGGCTGGGGGGATGGGTGGCAAGGGAGGCAGGAGGTGGGGATGTGGCCAAAGGGAAATAGCCAGGATGTCCCTCTTCCATGCCTCTCCCTCTCCTTATCCGGGGCGGTACCCATGCCCACCCTGCCCTGGGAAATAACTGGATCAGCAGCATCTGACTCAAGACAGTGAAGTTGTTTGCCTTCTCTTTTACTCCTTGGAGACTCCCCAGTTGGAGTCTAACAAGTGGCCTCTTAGAAAACTCCTTCCCTGCCCCCAGCAGCTTCTTTCCCCCATCACTGCAACCTCCAACAGCATCATCCCACGACCACAGCTGGGTTGGGGTAGAAGGTAGGAGGCCAAGGATGGGACTGGGGAAGATTCTAGAGGGAGGCAGGGAGGGGGTTCTGATTAAATTGTGGTTATTAATTCATGGGCCTGGGTTTGTAACTCCCCTTTCGGCCCTGGGGCCCTCTTGTTGAAGCATTTAAACTGTGGTGTCTTTCCATCCTAATCCTTGTGTGCTCCCTCCCCTCTACTCACCAGCCCCAACTCTGCATGCCAACCAAGGCCTCCTCCTCCCAGCTCCATCCACACCCATCCCAAGCCCCACTTAAACCCCTTTTCCTCACCTTAGCCCAAGAAGAAGCTGAATGTACCCTCAGACCTGGCCACATCCAAGATCATGCCTTTTGACCTTCTGCCTGAGACTGAGCCTTTTGACCTGAAGCCTGAGACAGTGCCTGAGCTCCCACTCTTTGACCAGACACCTAGGACCCTGCCCTATTACCCAGAGCCTGGGCCTCTGCCCACCCCAGAGGAGCCAACAGCCGGTGGGGGTACTTAGTGTCTCCTGGGTAACATGGGGCCGTGGGCATGGGGTGTCACGCCCCCAGTCCACCACCAGCTCACTGCTTAGCAGTGCCCAGTCCGGGGTGGCTGGCCTCTTCCAAGCCACTGCCCCTTGTGACTGGGTGATGAGTATTGTGAAAACACTCTCTCATTATGGGGAGTTCAGGAGATGGGGTGGGAGGTGATGGGAAGGGCCATCCCCTACGTCTTGGTTTCTGTCTTAACAGTAGATGCTCCAGACACCACACCTGAGCTGCACCCACTGCTGCCTGCATGAGATAGCCTGCAACTGCCCACACTTCTGATTCCCCCTCCCCTCCCCCTCTGCCTCCTCCTCAGGGACAGACCAGTTTGGCTCAAAGCCTCTTTGGAGAGGGCCCTCGTGAAGCCCAGGCCTGGGGTCTGTTCTGTGCCCTCTCCACCCCGTCTCTACAGTTCGGGAAAACACTGACACTTATTTTTTTCCAGTTTTAGAAAATGTTTTGCAAAAAGATCCCTTATGTTTGCCAGACCCTGCCTTGGGTGGAGCACCCAAAAGCTGCCAACTCAGAGAGGCCAGAAGGGGGTACATTTTCACTGGCTCTGGCCTCCCTATGGCACAGTGTTTCTCAACCTTTTTTTTGTTTGTTTAATATCATTCTAAGGAGTCCTTTTAGACATTTTTTTTCCCTAATTGTCCTCTCCCCCATGAAATTTTTTTTATTTGAATTTTATTTTATTTTATTTATTTTATACAACAGGTTCTTATTACTTATCTATTTTCCATGAAATTTTAACACTACAGATATACTATATATCAGGACTCTTTGGAGCCCCACAAACTATTGCAATATCTAAGATTTGTGCCCTCCCCCGCAAGAACCAATTTCCACCCACCTGGGGGCAACATGCCCCCTGTTGAGAATCATGCTATAGCAGAAAAGAAGGACCCTTCTACCTTTAGTGTCTTTCACCCCCTTGTCCTGGCAACCTAAAGTGGAGGTCCTGAGTTTTTAAGACTGCCCTCTCTTTCACCTCTCCCCATCTGCACCCTCCTCTAACATGGTCTCTGAGCAGATCCAGATCCTGGGTCTCTGAATGACCTCTGCAATGTCTTCTCTGGCCATTCGCAGGCAGTGGTTGGGGATAGAACTACGTCAAGAGAGGCTCTACTCGGAGCCATATGACAGCTGTCCCTTCTCCCTGACAAGTGTGAAGTGCCTGGCCAAGGACCAGGCAAATAGTAGGTGCTCAATTAAATTATAATTATATAAAAACCTTCCTAAGCCAGAGGATCTTAAGTTTATATAGCAGGGTTGGGGAGTGGAGAGGAAGGGGCTGGGAGCCATCCTGGGGCTCCTCTAAAATTCATCCTGGACTGGCGCTTTCCTGGGTTGGGGGGCTGTGCGTGCTTGGTGGGGGGCAGGGGAAGCTGTGCATGCTTTTGTTCAGACCTGGTCATTAAAGGTAACTCTGGAAACCAAGCCTGTTGGGACTGGTGGTTTTGTTTAATAAAAATGTAGAATCAGAACAAACAGAGCTCTCTCTCCTTGCCACCCTGAGGCCCCTCCTTTAGCTTAGGAGCTCTGCCAGGGAAGTAGGGGTGGCACAGAGGTGCCCAGCCTCTGTGCCCAGGGTTGGGGGAGGTGCTTTGGGATTGTGTTGCTGGTTGTTGTAGCAACAGGTCAACTGGGTGGGCCCAAGACAGCACTCCAAAGCTGTGAGTCATAGGGGAAACCTGGCTTGGAAACGGGGAGAAAAGACAAAATCCATTAATGGAGGCGAAAAGCTAAAGTCATGGTGGTATACCCTCTCCAGCACCAATCCACTGGATATTATCCGGGACTTAGGTCAAACAGTTTCTTCCCCTATCCCCTGAACTTCCACCAAGAAGGCAGCTCCTCTGGTGTAAGCCATCACTCTGGAGGAAGCCTACAATGAATGGCTTCCAAGTACATTTCTGGACTGGGGGGAGACAACCCCAGATCCAGGAATAAACCTCCCCTCACTGGGATTGCTCCCTGTTGTTGTATTTGAGACCTTTCATCAGGCACTAGGAAGACACGATTGGCTACAAGAAGTCTGGAACTCTCTCCCCAGCCTTGTTCACGTTCAAACTCAGCTGGCAAAGACCTTTATCTAGGAAGCCAGAGGCCAGGAAAACCAGCCAGCTCAGCCTTTAGGGGTTGGAGTGGAGCAGAGGGGAGAATCAGGGGTGCTGGGGTGGGGCAGGGAGACAATGTGTATCTGTTTTCCAGCAGCAGGGACTGTTTCCTGACTATTTCCCACCCATCACGCTTAATCCTGCCCTTAATTCATCCATATAGTCTGAGCTTAGTGAAAGGAGGCATTCTCCTTCAAACGTTGGGGAGCGTGGGTGGGTTTTTAGACTAGGAGGCTGTGAAGGAGAGATCAGAGCTGACATTTTTTGATACTAGGGCTGCCGGTAAATTCTGGGTGGAGATGGATGAAGTAGTAGCCAGGAGTTTAGATGATAGAGTCCTCAAATGGTGTGTAAGAGAGAGCGCTCGGGTAGCAGGCAGGGAGAAGTGATTGCAAAAGGGAGACCCCAAGGGTACAACTGGGAATCAGAGGGACTGCTAAGAGAGACTGGGACCCTCCTACACTCAGAGCTAGGAAAACACCCCTTCAATGCCTCCATGAGTGATAAGAAGCAGAGGATGGACGGACTGCCACAGGATGCCCATGATAGTACCCAGCCAGCTGTGGCAGGTGGAGACTACAAGTCCCAGCATGCCCTGAGCTCTGGTCACCTTGCCTGCTGGGAGATGTAGTTGAGTAACGAGAGCTTGAGGTGGCTTGGTGCCCAGCAGAGCCGGTACCCAGTTTGGGAGAAGAGGTGGAGCCAGCATTCCCTCTTTGTCCCTGCTAATAATATTGACAGGGAGGGAAGGAAGTTGGGAGGAGGTGTTCCTAGTTTTCAATGTAAACCAGGAAACTGTGGGGATGTGGATGGGAGGGAAGAGGAAAGAGGTTGGGGGCTGGGGAAGGAATTTCTGTAGCAGGTGGTACAGAGATACCAAGCAGTCAACGTATACGTGTATATGCGTGTGCATGTGTGTGTTCATGGGACGGGTCAGCTCGTGTTGCCTCATTTTTCTCAGATGGGGTTTTCTTACAATTCTGCAAAACCATCTTCAGAAAACCCTTTAGAAAAACTACTGCCTATCATTCCTTTGTAGGAAGTCCCTAAAGAGAGTCTGGGCCAGAGAGGAGAGCCTGTTTACATTCTGGGTTATGTCCCCTTTTCCTGTCTGTGCTCAATCTCCCCTACCTTCTGGTGAGAGGTAATTCTGAGATTCTGAAATGTTGGTCCAGAGTCAGGATCTTGGAAAATCTTCCCAGAATGGAAAACAGTGCTGATGCTAGGTGTTCCCAGGGGAAGAGGGAAGAACTGGCTCTGAAATCCAGGATCTCTTGCCCTCCTACTCCTGGTCCCTTGAGCTCCTGTTTGGGGGGAAAAGAGCAAGAATGGAAAAGCAATCTCTCCCTTCCATTCCAAGGCAGGGACGTCAGAACCAGAAGAAACGTCCAGGTTGGGAAGAAAACATGTCCTTGGCTCCCAGCCAGCTTCCTCCTCTTTCCTCAGTTTCTACATGAGGGTGGAGAATGTCCACTGGTGGAGCCAAACAGTATGAGGCGGGGGAGGGAGACAGGGCCACAGCTCTGCTTCCCTAATACTGGTTCTTCTGAAATGATACGAAGTCTGGGAAACGCACTCCCTTTATGGTAAACTTGCCTTCAAGTTACCCTACTTGGGGGCCGCCTGAGATTGGCTGTGAGCTCATCCCCCTACCCGCACCCCTCAACCTAAACAGAATCTGCCCTTTGGTTTTTGGCCTGGCTTGGGCAGTGTGGGGATCAGTGCACCAGAGGGCGCTCTGCCCATTTCCAAAGTTAAGTTGTGGTCCCTGGGACGCAAAGGGTAAGGTCTGGTTTAAAATGGGTGGTCGCAGGGCTCAAGAAGACGGTTGGAGGGCCGCAGAGATACTTAACTGAAGTGCGAAAACATAGGCCAGACTCCGATCCGAAGCTCGGTTCCCTCCACGCCCTGTCTGTATAGTTACTATTCATTCAATACATATTTCTTGAGCGCCCACGAGGTGTCCAGCTCTGTGCCAGGCGCTGGGGATACAACGGCGAGCAAGTCCAGGCCGATTTCACGGGTACCACGCACTCCGCAGGATCACGGGTGCCACCGCCCAGCTCCGGGTTCTCCCGGCGTCCCCCCAAGTCCCCGCCCAGTTCTCCGGCTCTGCCCCCTCATCTGTTCGCTCTGATCTCCCTTTAGGATGAAGTGAAACTGCCGGCCAAAGTGAGCATCGGCAAGTCGCTCAAAGAGTCGGAGGCGCTGCCCGAGAAGGAAGGCGACGAGCTGGCCGAGGGCGAGCGGCCCGAGGAGGACGCGGCGGTGCTCGAGCTGTCGTCGGACGAGGCGGTGGAGGTGGAGGAGGTCATCGAGGAGTCGCGTGCCGAGCGCATCAAGCGCAGCGGCCTGCGGCGCGTGGACGACTTCAAGAAGGCCTTCTCCAAGGAGAAGATGGAGAAGACCAAGGTGCGCACCCGCGAGAACCTGGAGAGGACCCGCCTCAAGACCAAGGAGAACCTGGAGAAGACACGCCACACTCTGGAGAAGCGCATGAACAAGCTGGGCACGCGCCTCGTCCCCGCCGAACGGCGGGAGAAGCTTAAGACCTCGCGAGACAAGCTGCGGAAGTCCTTCACGCCCGATCACGTGGTCTACGCGCGCTCCAAGACGGCGGTTTACAGGGTGCCGCCGTTTACCTTCCACGTCAAGAAGATACGCGAGGGCGAGGTAGAGGTGCTGAAGGCCACCGAGATGGTGGAGGTAGGCGCCGACGAAGAGGAGGGCGGCGCGGAGCGCGGCGAGGCTGCCGACCTGCTGCGCGGGAGCAGCCCCGACGTGCACACGCTGCTGGAGATCACCGAGGAGTCGGACGCCGTGCTGGTGGACAAGAGCGACAGCGACTGAGCGGGGCGCGGGGCTGTGCCCGGGAGGCCGCGCCGCCCCCTTCTCTCCCCGCCCCGATTCCTTTCTCTCTCCGAACTTTCTCTTTCGCATTCTCTCTCGGCCCCAAACGGGCTGGGATATTTCTAAATTGAGAACACCTCCCCTCAAGTAGCACCCCTCCGAGTCTTACGGCTGTTAAGACGGGAGGGAGAGGCAGCCTGCACCATGGACAGCCCCAGTTTAGGCATATGCTGGGTGGAAATGCAGAGGGCGGTGATGCACGTCCTGGGGATCCAAGTCGGGGATCCTAGAGGAACTTGCTGTCGTTTCCATGATTGGGCCCCCCTTGGGCAAGCAAGCTGCCTTCCCCCCACTTCTCCGTAACACTCACACCCAGCTGCTGTCATTCCTGCTCACTGAGCTCTTCTTTCTCATCCTGATCCCTGGCGGCTTCAAAGCCAAAATTACCATGAAAGGGATGAGTGAATCTTGAAGAGGCCCCTTGCGCACATGGGAGACCCCATACTGGAAGGATGTGAAAGCAGCTTTGGGGAGCATCTGGGGCCGTGTCGGGGGAGAGAGGGCAGAGTGAGCCGTGACCCTGGATGAGGGTCTAGCACAGGCTGTATCTGCAAAAGGTCCCAATAAGGAAGGCTGGAGCCAGGCAGAGCCCTTGGGGAGCGGGGGTAGGGGGGCACTTACTGTTTAGGAATCTGCACCCAGGAGCACATGGCTATGGCTTTGAAAGAGAACAGGAAATAGTAGAAGGTGGAAATGGGTGAAAAGAGAATGTCCATTAGCAGCGTGAGAAACACAGCACAAGAATCCCATCTTACTGAGGTTCTCCAAGGACAGCAGGACCATTTTCAGGATAAGAAGGGAGGGCAATGTGAGAAATCCGAGATCCAAAGGAGAGAGGTAAGCCTCACCCCATGCCTGCACTGGGCATGGTGCTCCAGGGGCAGCCCATTTCTCAAAGCCCATAAAATTACGGTCCCAGAAGAGGGCAGCACCAGGCTGCGGAGAGCTGGTAGTTAGGAGGGAGACGGACGGGGAAAAGAACTAGGTGCTAAAGGCCGGGCCACCAAGCTGAGAGCTGGAGGGGAGGGGAGGAGAGTATAGAATTCCTGTGGGTAGAGCAGCCAAGACTTCGCTCACTCCTGGCAGTTTCTTCTCAAGATCCTTCCCTAGAGCTAGTTATAATAAAGCTGCAGAACTTGCCAAGACTTCCTTCGCCTTGTGGGTTCCTCTCCTGACTCTTTGGGATGAGAGGGGTGCTGCTTCCAGTCCAAAAGCCTGATTTCTGATCAGGTTCTCCTCAGGACACTTTAGTCCCCCTGTTCCTCCCCAGTAACGGTGGCTTGTCAGAAGCAAGGACAGACTCCCTCACCCCCAAGTCACAGCCGGAAGAGGAGGGCTGAAGGCTCCCTCGTTCCGCCCCCTACCCTCCTGTGCTTTATCTTCTCTGCTCTGCATTATAGAATTGCAGCTAATTGTTTTTAAGGGGTGGAGGGAGGGAGCCTGGGGACACATCTTTTTTACAATACAAAGCTTTGCTTTTTTTTTTTTTCCTGTTGGTTCCCTTCTTTCTTCTGGATGGTTGGAGACACGTTGGCTGAGGGAGGATGGGGATTGTGGGACGAGGTCCCTTGGTGCTGATGGGCTGAAGGGGCCTGAGTTGTGGGCAGATACAGTTTCCTGTGGGCTCTGAGGAGCCTCTCGTGTTGCTGTGTCCTGGTGAGCAGCCCGACCAATAAACCTGCTTTTCTAAAAGGATCTGTGTTGGATTGTATTCTCCGAAGGCAGTTACATAGGATGAGTTTCAGAGGACAGGAGGGAACCAGGGAGGGAAAGAGAGAGAGAGGACCTTGGGTTTAAACGGGCCTCACTTGCCTGGGTGGGGAGTGGGGGTGGGGTATTGTTACCATCCCCATTTAGAAATGGAAAAACACACACACACAGTGACTGGTCTAAGGTCACGTAGCTGGTAAGTTGTGGAGCTGGGATTCTAAGTCAGGCAGCCTGGCTCCAGTCCCTTTAACTATGTCTGTAATTTTGTACTGTCTAGATCCACGTCTCGCTGTCAGAGCTTTAGTCCTGCAGACCCACCCAGCTAACTCTACTCAGGCTGACCTTCCCCCAGATTCACGCTGCCAAATCAGACCTAGAGGAGGCAGTCTAGGGGAGAGGAAAAGTCAGAGGCCCTGACTCAGAGGCCTGAATGTCATAGAGAAGGGATCCCAGTGTACGGTATAGATGCCAGTCATAACCACACAGCATATTTAATCCTCCCCACAGCCCTGGGATGGGTACCTCTTTTTTTTTTTTTTTTAAGATTTATTATTTATTTATTTTTGGCTGTGTTCGGTCTTAGTTGCGGCACACAGGATCTTTGTTGAGCCATGCAGGATCTTTTTCGTTGTGGCGCACGGGCTCGTTGTTGTGGTGCGTGGGCTTCTCTCTAGTTGTGGCGTGCGGGTTTTTTGTCTTCTCTAGTTGTGGCGTGTAGGCTCCAGGGCGCGTGGGCTCAGTAGTTGTGGCGCACAGGCTTAGTTGCTCTGCTACATGTGGGATCTTAATTCCCTGAGCAGCGATCAAACCTGCGTCGCCTGCATTGTAAGGCAGATTCTTTACCACTGGACCACCCTGGAAGTCCCTGGGCATCTTTTTCATTGTCTGTACAGCCTCTCTTCCCCGTGAGCAGCCTGCCCTACCTGCCCACAAGTTAAGGATTTCCTAGAGCAATGGACACAAATCATCATGTGGGTTCCACCAGCATCAGAATCACCTGGGGAGTGGTGTCCCTAATAAAAACAATGTCATTTCTGGGGCTGTATCCCAGCCTCCTGCTACTACCTCAAATAAGCTGAGTCCTTACTAAGGAACCATACATTTCCTTTGGACTCCCCTGCTGCCGCCCCCAGCAGCAAGCACAGCAGTCTCGAGTTCTAAATCCCCCAGAAAGGGTTGGCTTTCCTCCAAAAAGAAAAGAAAACTAACACAACATTGTAAAGCAACTATACTCTGATAAAAATTAATTTTAAAAGAAATGAAATTATACTATACTATACTCTGATAAAAATTAATTAAAGAAATGAAAATTGAGGCTGAAAATTCAGAGCCTGGGAGCCAGGAAAGCCAGGAGAAACCCACTAGGGATCCTCCTTCCTCTGGGATGTAGAGGTGCAGCTGTGAGAAGCAGGGAATGACGTCAGGACCCCGGAGTGATAAGCCTGAGCGAAATGAGGAAGGGCCCTGGGATAGCAAGCCATTGTTTACTTCTCTTACCCACAGCAGCAAGGCTCCCGGCCCCTGCCACTTTGTTTCTACAAGCTACCCGCCTCACTGGTCCACCACACTTTCAATACCAGCCAAGTTACTTTGCTGTAACTTCCCTACCCAGTTCTATTCTGGGCACTACTTTGTTAGAAGCAGCCCAAATTCTCTGAATAGCCACTTTTCTGCTGGCCCCTGCGCCATGGCGTTCCTCCTTTACGTCACAGCGTGGGGCCTCGGCCCCAGAAGCTCTCCCCACATCAGAAATTATTCCTTTTCTTCTCTCGCGACTGAAGGGAGTAGGAGGCTTTAAAGAAATAGCTGCCTACCCATGAACGTTCCAAGGTCGCACTCCCACAAAGCATCTTTTTTACCAACCGGTCATGAACTTGCCCATCCATCATTAACACTATTTCCATGGGTTAGAATCAGACAATAAACTAGGGGTATTTTCTCTAAAAGGATCCCATCAAATGTTACCTGTGTTGACCAAAAAAAAAAAAAAGCACAACCTAAAAGTTGAGTTATGTTTTATTCGCAGCAGACGTACTGAGGGCTTCAAGCCTGGGACACAGCATCTCAGATAACACTGAGAAACTGTTCGAAGAGGCGAGAGGGGGAGCCAAGATATCTAGGAGTTTTGCAAAAAGGCCAGGTAGTTGGAACATCAAAAGATTATTGTTAATTAAAGAAATCCAGTCATCTCAAGTTAATGAAATTAGCGCTGTTTTACGTATTGGAAGATGCAAAATCTGGGCTCATTAAAATCATTCCTTTGATATGCACCTCAGCTATTGGGGCCAGTATCCTGTGTTTTCTCATCCTGAGCCTCTTCAGGATGCACCATTGGGGGTGGCTGCAGCAGTTGACTGCAGGATGGCAGGCATTCTTTGTTTCTATCCTGAGTTCCCTCAGGGCTCACTGATGGAGCAGCTGTAATATGGTGGCTTGATGGCTGCAACATCCTTTGTTTACTGATAATGGCAGGCAGCGTTCTTAGGTCACACCTGGGATCTAAGGAAGTTCCTCTACAGCCTCAGATTGAGTTATCACGTCTCTAAATGGTGCCTCCAAAGTCCTTATCCCTAAGAGGTAACTTTCCATTGGGGTCAGGAGAAGACAGCTGCAGCCAATCTTGGACTGGTCCAGACCTCATTTGCTCTCACCTGGAGTATTTGAAATGACTTTAGATTCTCTTTCCAATCTATTCCCCACATTACTGCTAGTTAGAGATGGAGATAGAGATAGGTACAGATATAAATATAAATATAGACATAGATATTTACATAGATTTATTTTAATGAAAACATACTTTACAGTTTAAATGTCTTCCTTTGACCAAAGGGTTAAACTTCTTGGCATGGTTCACAGGATCCCTTGAGAGTTTGGTCCTGCCTTACTGTTCTTTAATATACTCTTTAGGAGTCTGCTGGTCAGAAATGGACCACAGGGACTTCCCTGGCCCTCCAGTGGTTAGGACTCCACACTTTCACTGCCGAGGGCCTGGGTTCAATCCCTGGTTGGGGAACTAAGATCCCATAAGCCGCGTGGCGTGGGCAAAAAAAAAAAAAGAAAAGAAAAGAAAGAAGGAAATGGACCACACACTTTGAGGCCTGTGGGCCTGTGCTCAGGTTGTTACTGCTCTCTGGAATGGCCTCCCTCTTTCCACCTCCCTGCGTAAACCAACCTCTTCCCCAGCTCCACCCAAGCCATACTGATCATTCCCTTCTCAGGGCTTCCACAGAACTCTATGTCAATAAACATTTGTTGAATGAATTGTAAGACTTTATTGCAAGTGTCATAAACTCACCTCAAACTGGCTTCAGCAGAAAAAACAAAATGAAACAAAACAAACGGCACATCTGGTCACCTTATTTTTGATAAAGGAGGCAAGAATATACAATGGAGAAAAGATAGCCTCTTCAATAAGTGGTGCTGGGAAAATTGGACAGCTATGTGTAAAAGAATGAAATTAGAACACTCCCTAACACCATACACAAAAATAAAGTCAAAATGGATTAAAGACCTAAATGTAAGG
>NW_021145917.1:0-14404 GCF_002837175.3 Physeter macrocephalus | reverse complement strand
ATACCCTGAGAAAACCATAATTCAAAAAGAGTCATGGGGCTTCCCTGGTGGCGCAGTGGTTGAGAGTCCGCCTGCCGATGCAGGGGACGCGGGTTCGTGCCCCGGTCCGGGAGAATCCCACATGCCGCGGGGCGGCTGGGCCCGTGGGCCATGGCCGCTGGGCCTGCGCATCCGGAGCCTGTGCTCCGCAACGGGAGAGGCCACAGCAGTGAGAGTGCCGCGTACTGCAAAAAAAAAAAAAAAAAAAAAAGAGTCATGTACCACAATGCTCACTTCAGCTCTATTTACAATAGCCAGGACGTGGAAGTAACCTAAGTGTCCATCGACAGATGAATAGATAAAGAATACGTGGCACATATATACAATGGAATATTACTCAGCCATAAAAAGAAACAAAATTGAGTTATTTGCAGTGAGGTGGATGGACCTAGAGTCTGTCATACAGAGTGAAGTAAGTCAGAAAGAGAAAAACAAATACCATGTGCTAACACATATAAATAGGAATCTAAAAAAAAAAAAAGGTTCTGAAGAACCTAGGGGAGGGGCAGGACAGGAATAAAGACGCAGATGTAGAGAATGGGCTTGAGGACATGGGGAGGGGGAAGGGTAAGCTGGGACGAAGTGAGAGAGTGGCATGGACATGTATACACTACCAAATGTAAAATAGATAGCTAGTGGGAAGCAGCCGCATAGCACAGGGAGATCAGCTCGGTGCTTTGTGACCACCTAGAGGGGTGGGATAAGGAGGGTGGGAGGGAGATGCAAGAGGGAGGACATATGGGGATATGTGTATATGTATAGCTGATTCACTTTGTTATGAAGCAGAAACTAACACACCATTGTAAAGCAGTTATACTCCAATAAAGATGTTAAAACAAAACAAACAAACAAACCAAAGCTGAAAACAAACATAGAGGGAATTAATGTGATTGAAAAACTTCCCAGTGATAGGTCCAGTGGTGTCTGGTTGCAAGTTCTGATGTAATGTCATTAGGAATTTCTCTCTCTTCCTGCCTCCTCTTCTCTGCTGTGTTTGTTTCATTAACAGTCAGATTTTCCCCATGTGTTGGCAAAGATGACCATCCATAGCTGCAGGCTTATGGCTTAACAGCTCAACAACCTCAGTTGAGAGGGTTTCTTTCCAAATCTTTCCAGAATCTCAGATATGGCCCTGATAGGTCACATATTCAAATCACTGTGCCTCTGACCAAATCTAGGTCATGTACCATTTGTAGAACTCACCTGCAAGGTGGAACCGAGAGTGGAGGAAGGTTGATTTCCCAAAGGAAAATTGGGTTGCTGTCAGAGGAAGGAGAGAGGCTAAGGGGTCGACAAAGCGACAAGTGTTCTTTCCGGATGATCTGTTTGTGATGCTGTGCCAGGAGGTGAGAGACTACGAAGACTATGACCTATCTAGCTCTTGATCTGAAACAGTTTGCAATTAGTGGGAGAGGCAGGTATTCAAAATAACTCCAAGTGATGACTGTAAGAGAGGTAAAACAAAATGCAACATCAATACACCGAAGACAGATTCATCTCGCTTGGGGCATATGGGGAAACTTAAGGAGAAAGGGGGCTTTTGAGTTACAATCCTTAACACAGGGTAGGATTTCAAATACTTGTTGCTGACGGGCAGAGACCATATTTTACTTGATTTTTGTGTCCCCAGAGCCTAGCAGTGTCTCATATACGGTTGCACTGGTTAATGTTATTTGGTTGAAAGCATAAGAAAAGAACATTGGCCAAAAGAGCAAAAAGGAACTTATATGGGAAGGCTGCCAAGTTATCCCATGGACTCCAAGGCTGGGAAGAGTAGGAATCAGGGGATCTCCAGGGACTTCTGAGAGGGAGTTGATGGATGGCCCTCTTGAAAGTGCTGACATTAATGCAACTCAGCTCTAAGGGCTCCCAGGCTCTGTGTCTCTCAGTTTCAAATTCCAAATTCCTGGCATAGAGAATCTGATTAAGCCAGTAAACATGTGTTCACCCCGGATTTAATAATCTATGGCCAGGAGGACAGGACCATGGAATACTAACATGGCTGAAGAGACCCATTCCAGCATATGATTGGGGAGTGAAGGGGGCAATTCCCAGGAAAGGAGGACTTATTGTGAGCCAGGCAGGACCCAAGAAGCATCTATTGACATAGTAGATACTCAATATATGTTAATCAAATATAAGTAGTGATGTGGGACAGGGAAAGTCCTCCAAGCAAAGGGAACAGTGTGTGGAAAGGTAAAGAGGCAGGAACGCTGAAGCCATGATTGAGGAACAGTTAAGAGAGAATTATGAAATGTTAGATCAAAAAGGGTTTTGTTTTATTTTTTATTTATTTTTTGGCTGTGTGGCTTACGGGATCTTAATTCCCTGACCAGGGATCGAACCCAGGCACTCGGCAGTGAAAGCACGGAGCCCTAACCATTGGACCTCCAGGGAATTCCCCAAAGGTCTTGTTTTATAGATAAGAAAAAGTAGTTGTTTTACAGAGGAAGTTGCTGTGGACCTGAGAAAGTAGTTTATCTGTACCTTATAAGACTCAGCATAAAAGAGTTATCAGAAGAGGGATGGTCTTTGAAGTGCTAGGAATAAATGAGTTTGCCAAGGGAGGGAGGGAGTTAGGGAGAGAAGAGGATGGATTTTATTTTATTTATTTACCTTTGTTTTTTAAATTTTTTTGAGGATGGATTTTAGAATTAAAGCAGGAGCGCCCACCTTTAGAGGATGGAGGGGGCTGGGGGAACAGCAAAGTAGATTGTGGGATGGTTGGAGAGGGAGAAGGACATCTTACTGTGTGCAGGGCACTTTCATAAACATTATCTCACGTAATTCAGATGTGTATTGGATGTCCCTCTGCTTGGAAAACCCCTGCCCCCTCCCTCCAGGGCTTTGTCTCTGCTGGGTGACCAGGTCCCCTGCCCCTGTCCATAGCTGCTTTGTAAAGGATGCCTATCTGGGCCAATACAATCCTCTCTGCCAGCAATTTAGAATTTTGAGCCTACATTTACCAGGAAATTGGATATTTAATTTCAGTCAGATGAATCAAATGAAAAAGAATGCTTGAAGTGGTAGCATAAAAACACAAGTGATTAAAAACATTTGGAACCTTTGCTTACCCTTCAAAGGCATTTGTTGCCATAGTTAGAGACTGAACATTTCAGTAGAAGCCTCAAGTCAAGTCATGACAAGGGAAGGGCAGAGTTTAGTGGGACTTCCACTAACTCCTTCTGGTGAGGTTCTTGGAATTGTCCTTTATAAGGTGTGGTTGTTCAAGTCTTTATTGGAATTTGAGAGAGATCTCAGATTCTTTCCAATAAGTTTCTCCCACACTGCCCTTGTTTTTTTAGTGTTTTTTTTTTGCATAAGATAATAATAGCTAACACGGTACTGAACGCTTTGCAGGTTACCTCCTTTAATCTTCACAACAACCTATGAGGTAGGTGCTCTCATATTCTCTGTTCTGTGGATGAGGAAACTGAGGCTCAGAGAGGTTAAGCAACTGGCCCAGGGTCACACTGCTGTGTAGGTGGGCTGCCTGAGCAGTGGACGCTGCCATGACCTGGCTCTTATTTGCCATGTTGCACACTTAATTTGAGAGTATCATCCAATCAAGAACGCTTTAATGCAAACTTACCAAGGTCAGAATTAGGTTCTCGATTTGAAGATGAGGGTGCTGATTGCCCAGGTTGCACTATTCATTCTGTGTCAGAGCCAGGATTCAAACTCTGTGTGTCTCACTTCAGCTTCCATCAGCTTTCTAGTTAATGCAATTGCTTCTGTTAACCATTGTGATGGTTGAGGGAGGAAAGAATGTCTAGGAGGGAGGAAGGGGGATGATCGGCAGTACCAGATTCTACAGCAAAGTTAGATAAAATGACCAAGAAGAAGACATCAGCTTTGGTGAGGAGGAGGTCCCTAGTGGCCTTTAAGAGCCCTGTCCTATGGAGAGGAGAGGGCAGAAGCCACCTGGTGCAGCAAGTGGGGGTGAGGACATGGGGGCCATGATGGGAAAGGGGGGGGTAACTTGAGGGTCAAGATGGGAAAGAAGGAGCATCTTCAGAGACAGAAGAGAGGGAATAAGTGGAAAAGGTCCAGAGGGAGAGGAGAACGGATAAAGCTCAGAGGGGGAGGGGTGGGACCAAGAGGACTTCCATTTAGTCCATGTGTTTATTGAGTACCTACTATGTGCCCTGCACTGGAGCGTTAAGGGAGCAGTAAACAGTCAAGATCCATCTTCCTGGAACTGACAGTATAATGAGGAAGACAGATAAGAAACTATTAACAGGGACTTCCCTGATGGTGCAGTGGTTAAGATTCCATGCTCCCAATGCAGGCAGCCCAGGTTCAATCCCTGGTCCAGGAACTAGATCCCACATGCATGCTGCAACTAAGAGTTCACGAGCCGCAACTAAGGAGCCGGTGAGCCACAACCAAGGAGCCTGCCTGCCACAACTGAGACCCAATGCAACCAAATAAATAAATAAATAAATAAATAATTTTTAAAAAGAAACTGTAAACAGATAAATAAATTGAGAATTGTGATAAGAGTTCCACAAGAAACAGCACATAGAGATAGAGACTGAAGTTTCTAGGAGTAACCTTAGGTGGAGGTAGTTAGACAAGGTCTCTCTGAGCAGGTGAGACCAGAAGGGTGAGAAGGAACTAGCCATGCCAGAGCTAGAGAAGGAACAAGAAGGGCACTGTATCGCCTTTTATGACCTAACCTCAGAAGTCATGTAGCATCAAATCCATTGTATTCTATTTATTAGAAGGGAGTCACTCCTGATGTGGAATGAGGGTCTACCTTTAGATGGGAGAAGTGTCAAATGATTTGCAGACATGTTTATAAACCACCATGGGCTTGAATGGGCTGGGCTTCTGCACTCTGCCTTTATTCACTTGATGGGTAGAGGGTGGGGACATCATCTTTTCCCCTCCTCTAGACCCTTCCTTCCTTGGGGATCCAAAAGGAAGTTTGAGCCTGGAGATGAAGTCAAGGAAGAGCAGCTATTCAGGCTCTCCAATGAAACACACTTGGGGGCTTCCCTGGTGGTGCAGTGGTTAAGAATCCTCCTGCCAATGCAGGCGACATGGGTTTGAGCCCTGGTCCGGGAGGATCCCACGTGCCGCGGAGCAACTAAGCCTGTGCGCCACAACTACTGAAGCCTGTGCGCCTAGAGCCCATGCTCTGCAACAAGAGAAGTCACTGCAATGAGAAGCCCGCGCACCACAACGAAGAGTAGCCCCCGCTTGCTGCAACTAGAGGAAGCCTGAACACAGCAACGAAGACACAACACAGCCAAAAATAAGTAAATAAATAAATTAATTAAAAAAAAAAAACACTCTTGGATTTGAACCCTGACTGTCATTTACCAGCTCTGTGTTCTTGGGTAAGTCACTTAACCTTGGATAAGCCTCATTTTCTTCATCTGTAAAATCAGAGTATCCTCCTCATGGAATTATTTTAAGGATTAAATGAGTTAATAGATGAGTTACATAATACATGCTCAGAAGCAGGGACTTGTGCATAGTAAACACTCCATGTGTTACCTGTTGCTAATATGATTATTCAACACATGTTTATGAATATTTCATTAACTCAGGCTTAGGTGAGTTCTGGGCTAGATGCTGGGATTACGAAAGTGAGCATGAAAGGGTTTAGGCTTCCAGGAACCAGAAGCTTAGGGGAAATGTTTTCAAGCATATGTGGGCAAAGAGTCCAGGCTTTGGAGGCAGCCAGACCTGATTCTCATTCTGAGTTTGCCTGTAGTTTCTATCTGTGGGACCTTGGACTGGTCTTTCAACTTTCTCGGCCATAGTTTCCTAGTGGAAAATGAGAATTATAACAGTACCTACCTTACTGGGTTTTGGTGAGGATCAAACAAGATAATCTATGTAAAAAGCTTAGCACAGTTCCTGGAAAGTGGTGATTGTTTTATGAATGTTAATCATTAATTTTATTTACCAGGAAGTAGGCTAACAAGTGGATTCATTAGAGTCCAATGTTGAGAATGCCAAACTGGATGGGGAAACAACCTGCTAAAGGAGTCCAGCAGAAGAGATTAATTTTGCTAGGAAGAATCTCAGAAAGCCTGGAGGTGGTGATGTGGGAACCCGGCTTTGAAGACTGATTAAGAGTTTTCAGGTAGGGAATGAGGAAAGAGAAGATATTCCGGGCGGAAGCAAGGAGATTTGCAAAGGCATGAAGTTACAGAAGGTGTTGACATGTTTGGAGGAAGGTGATAAATTCAGTGTGGGAGCTTCAGGTGTGTGGGATGGAGGGGATGAGACTGGAAAAGGGAGTTCCAGATCAAAGCATTGGCTCAAGTGAGAGAAACTGCTGACTTTAAGCCAAGGGCAGCCTTGGCAGTATGGAGAAAGGCCAGTGGCTGGGCTGGAGGGAGGTTTTGTAGGTGGAACAGATAGATTCAGGGCTAGATGTTCCATGTGAATTGAGTGGAGGGCAGTGAGGGAAACAAAGGCCAGCTGCAGAGAAGTCAGGGAGGAGGGCAGGGTTTGGGTGGATGGAACAAAGTTATGAGATGTGGACTCTCAAATCCACTGCACCACCAGGGAAGTCCCAGACCCTATATTGTTAAGGAGGTAGTCAACTGCATGGGAGAGCACAGCTAAAACAGAGTTTAGGTGAAGTGGAAGGTGGGGGATATCTGTCCTGAAGTGAAGATTAAGATAAATGCAACCACCAACACACACACACACACACACACACACACACACACACACACACACACACTACAGACACATACAGCATTTTCCACGCTGGGCTGGGTCTACAGGAGGGCAATAGGAAACTCTCAATCCCACCATGAGTGACCCTACCAGTTGCCCTATAGATGCTCTCACTTCTCACTTGCATATAAGGTGGTCCAAGGGTCTAAATTGGGGAACCAGGAGAATTTGTGAGTAAAAGCTCATGCTGAATATTTCTGGGACTAGACTCCATAGTCACCAACAAACTCTCAGAAGTATCTATGATCCCCCAACGGTTAGGAGTCATTGGTTTTCTCACCAGAAATTAATAAGAATAGCTATCCTTGGGGAGAAGGACTGGTGGGGGAAGGGGGGAGATTTTCAGTTTTAATTTTTGACTTTTCTTAACTGTCTGAATTTTCTAACCACAAACGTGTTAGTTTCATTGAAAAAACTGTCATCAGGGTTTATTTGGGTGGTGAGATAACAGGCCCTTTTTAGATTTCATCTTACTAACCTCTTTGTACTAAACAAACACAACAAACACAAACAAACACTAATAGCTGTTATTTTTTAAAAACCCTGATAGTCTTAACACACACACACACACACACACACACACAAAATCACACTATTATGCAAAGTACATCCTCTATTATGTAAGGTAAAATGTCTACATTTCCTATAAACTACTAGTTTTAATGCAGTAAAACTTGCATTCGAACTAGATAAGGCGAAAAAGAAAAAGGCACACAATTTCAAGTATTTCAACTCAGACGCATAAAAACAATGTGTATACGTGTCATTCTTCATCTGTACTGTCTCCTCATTCCCTTGAACCGGCCAATGTGCGAGCCGTTGGCCTTTGATGCTCGAAGCGAAGACGGAACGCAGGACTGGGTTAAATCCACTACCCTCTCCCCACGCACTCTAGTAATTACTCTATTTCCACGTCATGTTTCCGGGTGTGTGTGTCCCGACTCACGCAGAAACTGAAGTTCAAAGCAGGCGGGAGTCACCCATGTTCTTTCTGCTGTCCCCAGAAACCCAATTCACGCGTTGGGCCCCTAGAGGATATGGCGATACCTGGGGACTGTCTAACTGGCTGATTCCCACGTGGTAAGTGGCTCCCGACCTCGCCCCCACGTGGTGTCAAGGGCCGGGAAAAGGGAGACCAGGCAGAATAGAGCCGCATCAGGGGCATTTAAAGTGTCTTGACGTCACGCACTGCCAGGAACTCAGCTGAGTTTTCAGCAGGGCATTCCGGTCATCTTCCCTCCCTCCCCCCGGGCCTCTCTGCCCAAGGCCTTGGTTCTTCCCCTGCTCTTGCGGAGGGAGGAGCACTAAGCCCTCGGAACAGCCAGAACAGGGGCGTTCCCAGCCTTCTATTGGCTCCGCCCTTTCTCCAAGAGGCTCTTCTTATTGGCCGGTGGGTGGGGCATCGGTTGTACAGTACACTCACCAGGGCCTCTGGGTGGCCAAGAAAATTGGCTGTCTCATGAATTATGCATGAGCAGCGTGTCGCGGCCCGGCGGGGCTGGGCGGGGATTGGCTGGAGGGACTGTAATTCAGCGGTTTCCGGAGCTGGGGCAGCGTAGACTGATAGGGGGAGCCTGGGGTTCCGACGTCGCCGCGGAGGGAGCAAGCCCGAACCGGATCCTGGACAAGGACCCCAGCTTGGCGCTCACCCCACATCTGCTAGGCGAGGCTCCGCGGCCTGAGGGACCCCGCCGCCCGCACCCCGGCGCAAGCGCAGCCCCGGCCAGTCGGGCCTCAGCCCGAGCAGCAGGTGAAGGGGATTAAGGGTGGGGCTGCCCCCCGACGGCCTCCAGGCCTGGGCATCCCTGGGCGGGGGCAGGGGGCGGGCGCTGGGAGCCTCTGGGGTGTTTGGGGGAGTAGTGGATGGAAACTTAAGTGGGTCGTGGGGGATACGAGGAGAAACGGAGGGTCGCTCTGAAGGGACAACTCCCCGGGATGACAGGAGCCGGCCTCTGAAGGGACAGGGTGCGCTGGGAGGAAGTTTTGTTCTTTGGAGAAAAGGGAGACGCCGAGGAAGAGAGAGAATGGGCTGGAGGGGGAGGACTGTGGGGCGAGGGCACTCTAAGGTGGGGGGGGCAGGAGTGAGGGACAGACCCCCAACTTCCTGCTCCCTGGGGCTCTGGGGACGTTCCGGCCACAGGAGCGACTGTCACGCCGGCGGAGATCTCCACAGAGGTTGGTGGGGCGGGTTGGCAAGCGCCTCCTCCCCGCCCCCCGGCGGGGCCCGGCGGCTCCCGGCTGAGCCACTTCCTCCGCCTTGCCCTGTTCCAGCTCCTTTAGGAGCCAGCTGTGCCCCGCTGGAGGAGGTAGGAATAGGTGTCTTCCCCCTACAGCCTCATGGACTGGTTGGTTGTGGGTAGGATTATTGCATAAGAATCAGGTTTCCTGTAGGGAAATTGACAGCTTTGTACTCTTTCTAAATCCCCTCCCGTCTTTTTCTGGGTTAAAGTCGTGATTCCCTCCTCCCCCTTCTAAAAAAACAGAATAAAACCCCCATCAAGCCAGCTCTAGAGGGAAGTAAAACTATTTCCTCCTTGACATTGTTCTTTTATAAACACCTGGTAAACTTGGCCAGAAGATAAATAATTAAGCCCTTGCGTTTACTGGATTGTGGTGTTGCTTAATTGCATAGGACAGAATGAACCAATCCAGAGTGGGAGTTTTCTGTCTCAGAGCCAAGATCTTGGGTAAATGCAAAGGAGAGGGAAACGAAGACAGGCTGGCCTTGGCAAAGTCATGTGTGCAAACTTTACATGTGTTTGGGGGTGTGGTTGCACTTAAGTTAGCAAAATTCAGACCATCACCCAAGTTGTTTTTTCCATGTTTAGTCCACATCCCTCTGTTATATCAGGTGGATGTATGGTACTGACACACTTATTCTTATTAAAAATGTATGTAATGTGTCCCTGCTGGTTTTTATTGTGTGTGCATCTAAAGGGTATATTTATTCTGTGTGTGGGTTGTAATTTTTTGGCTGGCTGGGCTGATACAGCATTGGTTTGAATAAATCAGAACAGTAAGTTATCTCAATCTTTTATATGTGGATTTAGACTGTTATGACTTGATTCAGCCAATTTTCTGTTTTATATTAAATATATCTATTCCCTGAGTCAACACATTTATTTCCTTATTACATGTGCCAGACTGGGGTACTAGTAGAATTTTTGCAGCGACATTTGCACAGTGGGATGGAGGAAAGAAGTCTTCAAAACAAGACAAAAAATGTAGATGTTAGAGACTTGATCTTAATCTCTATATCTGCTAGTGTATCCACCACAAAGAACCACTAGAAAATTCATAAATCTTTTATATGTAGCTCTTTTGGGAAGAATAGCCGTCTAGAAATATCCACAGTCATGACTTGACCCACAAAGGGTAGATAGTTCCTATAACCTTAACTCTGTTTTGTAGATAAGGAAATTGAGATCAAAGGAACAAAACACTTGCCTGGGGCAGCAGAGTGTCATAGTGGTGGAATTTGTACCTTCTGTATATTTTGTTTGCTTTTGACCATCTATGCTTAAGTATTAGATCTTGATTTAGAGTGACTGTAGGCCCTGCTGGGAAAGGTGTCAGTGAAATTCTGACATATACCTAGACAATGAAATACCACCAGTAGTCTGTAAGACTCCAAGGGAGATATTTAATAAACAGATGAAAAATGATGTACAAATGGGGTTTTCTTAGGTTTTTGGGTTTTTGTTTTGTTTTGTTTCCTATCTAACTGCTATGTCTAACTTGCGAAGTAACTTTTTTTAAAAAAAATATTTTATATTGGAGCATAGTTGATTAACAGTGTGTGTTAGTTTCAGGTGTACAGCAAAGTGATTCAGTTATACATATACAAGTATCTATTGTTTTTCGAATTCTTTTCCCTTTTAGGTTATTATGGAATAGTGAGCAGCGTTCCCTGTGCTGTGCAGTAGGTCCTTGTTGGTTATCTATTGTAAATATAGCAGTGTGTACCTGTCAATCCCGAACTCCCAATCTGTCCCTCCCCACAATAGCTAACTTTTTAGTGTGCATAATTTACCATCAGAATTTAGCTGTTTGCTAATGGAAAGAGATATTTATTTAGGCAAGTTTGTAGGTGAAGGACAGTCATGACCTAAATGTCATTTAAACCAAAGTGCCTTGTGGCTTGATCAGTGGTCATTTGTGCCTCCAGAAAGTTGCTTTCTCCTCCCCACCTCTGCACATCTTGACATTCAGATGGTGAGATGGGGCAGAGGTGGTGGCCATCATTACAGATGCCGAGTCTGGCACCTTTTAATCTTATGGCTTTCTCAGAGGTGATGTACAAATCAACAAATATTTACTTTTTACAACTTTATGAAAGTTGCTATGAGGAACAAGACACCTTGTTTACAGAACTTGAGGTCTACTGAGGCAGCTTCATAAATACTTTATCCATGTGGTGCAACATGTTTTCCTCAAAGAGATGGTGAGACATTAAGCCTGTGCTGTCCAACAAGGTAGCTATTATATATTAAAAAACATATAGCACAGATATAGAACATTTCCATTATCGTAGAAAGTTCTGTTGGACAGTGCTTCACTAAGCGCTACAGGTCTTCAGAAGAAGGATTGGTTATGAGGCTTGCAGTTGTCTAGAAGTCTTCTTGCTAACTGAGAGCTTTGATCTGGGGCCCAAATAATGGTTGGCATTTGACAGATACAAAGAATTTGGGTTGAGGAGGTATGGTGATATAACACAAACAAAATCCTGGTAGATTAGGAAGGTAAGTAGGGGAGAAGGAGTGCCTGCATATAAGAGGTCTTGAATGCAAGACCAAGGAATTTAAAGATTTTTGAGGCTGAATACTGGTGTTTAATTATGGAGTGCCTACCCCATGCCTGACCTTGGTTAACTTGTACAAAGTAAGTCGGTACATATGGCTTCTGCCTTAGGGGAGTTGTCACTGAAGCTGACCTTATACACTGGGTCAGCACTCAAAAAGAGGGGTCCTGACTTATCGGATTTGTGTTGTTAAGTGCAGAAGTGCTTTTTGAGGATTTTTAATTGGCTACAAATGTCCACTCACATTTTCTGTCTTCCATATTTAAAAAAATTTATCATATAACTTTTGGGTCATGTATAACAACCAGCCAAAGAGCACTTGAAGGACATCCCCAAATCCTGGAGAACTCCTGGTGTCCTGGAGCAGCCTTGGTGAGGTCCAGCAGGATGACATCCCTGGGCTACTTCATACTTCAGTCTTTGTTGGTTATGGTGAAAAAAGTTAATATTGTGGTTACACGTTTGTTGCAAGGAACCTTGGCTTACTATGGGGCACTTTTTAAAAAAAATTTTTTGCGGTACGCGGGCCTCTCACTGTTGTGGCCTCTCCCGTTGCGGAGCACAGGCTCCGGACGCGCAGGCTCAGCGGCCGTGGCTCACGGGCCCAGCCGCTCCGCGGCACGTGGGATCTTCCCGGACTGGGGCACGAACCCGCGTCCCCTGCATCGGCAGGCGGACTCTCAACCACTGCGCCACCAGGGAAGCCCACTATGGGGCACTTTTGTCAGGAATGCTAGATGGTACTTTGGTGGTAAGTTGTTTGAAATGTCTCCAGTTTTTAAAAGGAATAGCATATGCAAGAAAATTTCGGTTATGGTCAGTTCTCCTATATCAGTATTATCACAGCTCAGTTCAGATCAGCAAGCATATTATATATTGAGAGCCAATTATTGTGCTAGGCAGGATCCAAGGATAATGCACTATGGTCCCTGTTTGCACAGAACCGGAAGTGGTGTTGTCGGGCTGGGGTATGTGCTGTGTCAGTATGGACTTAGGGTTGGGAAGATGTCAGCACAGTGGTTCAGAGGTCGGGCTCTGGAGTCAGACACATCTGGGATTGGATCTTGGATCTGCCACTTCCTAGTCAGAATCTGAACCTCAGTTTTCTTATCTGTGAAAGGATAGGATAACAGTACTTATCTCCTAGGGCTGTTGAAGACTCCAGGAGATAATGCAGGGAAAATACTTAGCATAATGCCTGGTACACATTACCAGGAGATTAACTCTTTTTAGGGGTGAGAGAAAGGCTTTATCTTAGAGGGGTATTCAGACGGGAACACCTGAAAAGGGTTTTGTAGGATCGGTAGGAATTCTCCCAGCAAAGCTGAGTGGTGAATGGTTGCATTCAAGGCTGAGGGAACGTGAGTGTGCAGAGGCTTAAAACAGCATAGTGTGTTCAGGAAGCTATAGGCAGAAGTTCTTAATTTAGGAGAACTGAGGGGAAAGGAAGCTATGGCTCTTAGCCCTTCTCTTCTGTTAATAATTGGGTTCAAATGTCATTAAGTTGTTGTATCCTGTTTATGAAAGTAATGCATACTATTGTAAATAAATTTATATTTGTAGAAATATAAACTATGTATATTATATATATATGTCTTATTAATTTGGTGTATGTTTCTCCAGCTTTTTTGCAGCTTTTTCTACTTACCATTTATCTTGGACAATTTTATTGCAAATTCCTTTTAAAAAAAAATAAATTTATTTATTTTATTTTATTTATTTATTTTTGGCTGCAATGGGTCTTCGTTGCTGCATGCAGGCTTTCTCTAGTTGCAGCGAGCAGGGGCTACTCTTCGTTTTGGTGTGGAAAGGAAGCTATGGCTCTTAGCCCTTCTCTTCTGTTAATAATTGGGTTCAAATGTCATTAAGTTGTTGTATCCTGTTTATGAAAGTAATGCATACTATTGTAAATAAATTTATATTTGTAGAAATATAAACTATGTATATTATATATATATGTCTTATTAATTTGGTGTATGTTTCTCCAGCTTTTTTGCAGCTTTTTCTACTTACCAATTTATCTTGGACAATTTTATTGCAAATTCCTTTTAAAAAAAATAAATTTATTTATTTTATTTTATTTATTTATTTTTGGCTGCAATGGGTCTTCGTTGCTGCATGCAGGCTTTCTCTAGTTGCAGCGAGCAGGGGCTACTCTTCGTTTTGGTGTGCGGGCTTCTCATTGCGGGGGCTTCTCTTGTTGTGGAGCACAGGCTCTAGGCGCGGTGGCTTCAGTAGTTGTGGCTCGTGGGCTCTAGAGCACAGGCTCAGTAGTTTGGCGCACGGGCTTAGTTGCTCGGTGGCATGTGGGATCTTCCCGGACCAGGGCTCGAACCCGTGCCCCTTGCCTTGGCAGGCGGATTCTTAACCACTGGGCCACGAGGGAAGTCCTGCAAATTCCTTTCTAACAGCCTAATAAAAGAATAATAAGGAAGGCAGATCTGCCCCCCAAATAAAATAAGGTTTAGGTTGTCTGGCTTTCCTTTCTGCTACCACCCCCATCCATATGAATGAATGACTTTCCTAATCACTGAACTTTTCCCTGACTTTTTAACTACATCAAACAAGGAACTTATGTTTTGAGCTTTCCTAAGGTAACTGTTACTGTAGTGTCGAAATGCTTGGGCGGTGAGTTTGAGGGTTTCATAGTCCACAGTTGCAATAAGAGCTAAAAGAATGGCCATGAGATCAGACTTCCTGGGCTTTAATCCCAGATCCAGCACCTCTTAGATCTTGGGTCAGTTGCTTTAACTTCTCCAGGTTTCAGTTTCTCTGTCCATAAAATGCAAATGCCAGGTCCAATTGTAAGGGATTTGTGAGGATTGAGCAAGATTTGAAGCAACGTATATGAAGTAC
>NW_021145916.1:44686-50000 GCF_002837175.3 Physeter macrocephalus | reverse complement strand
TCCTGTCTGTATAAACAATGGTGAGGAAACCAGAATCAGCGTGGCATCACCATCCTTGCAGCCCAATCTCATGCGATCTCCCGAAGCAATGCCCTGCTGGCCAGTGGGGGCCACCCTTTACCGGGCTCCCTCCTGGGCTCACTGCGTAGGTGTGAAGACCTGAACTCGTCGAAGCATCTGGGTGGTTAAGTGCTCCACTTAAATGACAATTCTGGCCCCTGTCGGTCCCGGGCACCCAGGAAGATGCTCTTTGAGGAAGGGGATCCAAAGTTTTGGGCACCCCTGAGGCACGGGGCCTGCAGTCCCTGTACCGCCTCATCTGGGCCTAAGGGTGGTACTGAGGTGGAGGGTGGGGGGAGAGCCAGGGAGCCAGGGGCGAGGGAAGGGGAAGGAGGCAGGGCCGAAGGGGGTGGGCTTGCAGGGACTTGAAGCTAAGAACCCAGGGAAGCCAGCCCTGAGTGTCCACCACACCCTTTGGGTCCCAGGCATCGTGGAGCCATGAACAAGCCCGTCCCCACCCCTCTCTCCAAGAGCCGTAGTCCAGTTCCTCGTTGCACAAGCAGGACCAGTGAATGCAGTGAAGTCCTGCCCCTGGGTTTTCGGGGTCTCCTGGGCAGCTGTCGCCAGGTTCTAGCTTGGGCCGTGTGGGGTCTTCTCAGTGCAGGGCAGGAGGGGGAGCCCCTCCTCACCTCTTCCCTCTGTTTGCTCCTGGGACTTAGCGGAGCAGCCCTCTCCTCAAACCTCTCCCTGGCGTGGGCCCCTCTGAAGGCAGAGGCCCCGAGGTGCCCTCTCTGCAACTCCCGCTTGCCTGCCTGACCTTCTAGAGCGCTCAGTACCCAACGAACAAGTGAACAAATGTGGCCGCCTTGACGGAGTGTCTGCTCCTCCCGGGTCCCCCCGGGCTCCTCCCCACCCCGATGAAACACCGTGATGTGCCATCAACGCCCACACGATAGGAGACCCAGAGACCTTGTGCACGTTGCCCAAGCCCACCCAGATGATAAGGGGCAGAGAGGAGATTTGAACCCCAATTCATCTGGTGACACCAAGTAACAACACCAGCCAACCTTCCTCGTGGGCCAACCCCATGCACCTAGCACTGCGTGGCTTCTGACCCACTGCAAGGTGTCTAAGCCTCGCCCTAGCTCTGGGGGGGTCCAGATTCACCATCTCACAGCCACAGAGGCGTCCAGAGAGCCCTCCACTGTCAAACCCATGAGTCATCCTGCAGGAGAATGTGTGGCTTGCAGGCAAAGGCGTGAGGGGGACGGGAGGTGGGTGGGGAATCCAGATCATAGCCTCACCTCAGTTCAGGTCAGAGATTTAGCCAAGTGAGTTTGTACCAGACTTCAGCACTTGCCGTTTTCAGAGCTTTGGGGGCTTTGGAACTGACAATAAGGGATTGTGAGTCTGTACTGACCCCATTTTATCGATGACAAAACTGAGGTCAATACAAAAAGGATCCAACTTTATGTGGGAGTTGGCTGAGTTGGAATTTATGTACTTTTTTTCTTGGTGGTGGTGGGTCAAAGGTCGGCCGCACTGCACGGCTTGCAGGATCTTAGTTCCCTGACCAGGGATTGAACCCTGGCCCTGGCCCTGGCAGTGAGAGCACGGAGTCCTAACCACTGGACCACCAGAGAATTCCCTGAGTTGGGATTTAAATCAGGCCGTGGTGTCAGTTTCTGTGCTCTCCTGCGCACTCCCCATCCCCAACCGAGTGACTATGTAACAAGCACCTTTATACTACAGATTCAATCTTAGAGCAGCCGGAAGAGGTAGGAAACAGGTCCCCAGTTTTTTCCAGGAGGGGCCTGAGTCTCAGGAGAGAATTTTTTTTTTTTTTTTTTTTTTTTGTGGTACGCGGGCCTCTCACTGTTGTGGCCTCTCCCGTTGCGGAGCACAGGCTCCGGACGCGCAGGCTCAGCGGCCACGGCTCACGGGCCCAGCCGCTCCGCGGCACGTGGGATCCTCCCGGACCGGGGCACGAACCCGTGTCCCCTGCATTGGCAGGTGGACTCTCAACCACTGCGCCACCAGGGAAGCCCTCAGGAGAGAATTAATTTATCTAAGGTGAGAGAGCCAGTAACCGACTGGTAGAGGCAGAATTTCACCCAGTTCCGCCCACTCCAAGCCCACGCACGTTGTTTCCACGGGGCGGCTAGATTGTGTCCTGGATATACGCATACAAGTTGCAAGAGGACAAACGCTCGGAAACACACATAGTGTACGGAAAGATACAAGAAATCCTTGCCTGCTTTCACTCGAACCCAATCCTATTCCCCAGGGACCACCATCGCTGATCGTCTGGTATGAGTTCCTTCCTGGCAGGAGGGGCTACGGAACTGCAGGGCCCCGTGCAAAATTAAACTATGGGGCCCTTTGTTCAAAAAAGATGAAGAATTTCAAGATGGTGACAGCAGAGCATTGAACCCAGTGGAGCACGGAGTCCTTCTGCACATGGGGCTGTGTGCCACTGCATGGGTCTCACACCCAGGAAGCCAGCTCTGCTTCCTGCTTTGCTTCTTAAATACACTCCTAAGGAGGTGCAGGCCTTTAGATATATACAAGAAGGCAATCTATTGTACATGTTACTCTGCAACCTGCTTTTCTCATTCATGAAGAATAACGTCACCCTACATACCAGCTCCTGTGCTAAGCACTTTATATGCTTATCTCATTTTCAATGCTGTGAGGTAGGTATTATAGGATAGAGAATAAACTATTGCTATCTCCATCATACAGATGAGAGACCGGAGGCACAGGTCCAAGTGATTTGTCCAAGGCCACAGTGTAAGTGGAAGATGGAGGATTCGCAGACAGGTGGTTTGGTCTGGAGTTTGCCCACCTAACCTCTCCCTGATCATACCTGACGCATGGGCTCTGGATGCTTGTCTTGATTTCCAGGTCAGCACGCACAGAGCCCTCTCTCTCCTTCCTTTTAGGAGCTGCCCGACACTCCAATGGATGGACATGTGCCAAATATTTATCTGATCAGCCCCCAGTGATGGACGTGCAGGTTGCTTCCAATTTTTTTAAATTGAAGTCTAGTTGATTTACAATATTGTGTTAGTTTCAGGTGTACAGCACAGAGATTCAGTTATATATATATTTAATATATATAACACGTATATTTTATATACATCTATCTATTCTTCTTCAGAGCCCCTTCCCTTATAGGTTATTACAAAATATAGTTTCCTGTGCTCTACAGTAGGTCCTTGCTGTTGTCTATTTTATATACAGTAGTGTACATATGTTAGCCCTAACCTCCTAATTTATCCCTCCCCCTACTCCCCTGCTTCCAATTTCTTGATCATAAACCCAGCAGCGACCCTCCTTGGCCCCTACATCTCTGCCCATTTCTGGAGAAATACTGTTTCCACATTGTAGGCCAGGGGCTTGCGATCTAAGCTGAGCCCCAGCTAGTGGGAATGTAAGGTTCTCAGCAGCACGGGATGGCAGTGTCGGGGAGATGTTTCAGTTGGAACATCCAGGCTGAGAATGAGTGAGCGGCGGGTCCAGGCGTGAAGAATGTCTTGGCAGGTGTTGTGGAAGCTTCAGGGCCCTCAGCGGGGAGGCTGGTACAGGGGCTGGGGGCCGGCATGTGCCACATGACAAAAACCACAGGGGCTCCGTCTCGGATTCCGAGTGGGTGAATCTGGGCTCAACTTCACCTACTGCTCACCCTGAGGCTGCCCCAGCATCAATCTCCCACGATCTCTCGCAACCTGAGACACACACTGATAAAAAAGAAACCAGCCCCCAGTGTGGGGAGGGCAGCCCCTCATGGGGTATTCCCATAGAGACACGAGGGAGGCCTCTGTATGAGTATCCTTTAGTTGCTGTAACAAGTTATAGCAAATTCAGTGGCTTAAAACAACACACATTTGTTGTCTTACAGGTCTGTGGGCGAAATGCACAACATGGGTCTCCCTGGGCTAAAATCAAGGTTTCGAGAAGCTGCGTCCCTTCTGGAGGCTCTAGGTGAGACTCTGCTTCCTCACCTTTTCCAGCTTCTAGAGGCTCCCACATTCCTTGGCTCGTGGTCCTTTCTTCTGTCTTCGACGCCAGCAGTGTAGCTTCTTCCAACTCTGTTTGACTCTAACAGGTCCCAGGAACTAGGATATAGATTTCTTTGGGAGTCATTATTCTGCCGGCCTCCATCTCCTCTTAATGAATCTCACCCAAATGAAAAGTTGGAACCACTTACCTGAGACACTGAAAGAGTTGTTTGTTTTTTTTACAAGCCCTTCTTTTTTTAAAAAGAAAAAAAACAACTTTTTTAAAAATAAACTTTTTAAAGATATAATTTATGTATTGCTAACAATGTCCATTTACAGTGTCCCATTGGCTGAGTTTTGGCAAACGTCTTCACCCCAGAAACATTGTCTCTGTCAGGATGAAGAGCATTCCCGTCACCCCCAAAGATTCCTGGGGCCCCTCCGTATCAATCCCTCCCTCCGTATCAATCCCTCCCTCCACTGCAGTATCAGGCAGCCACTGATCTGTTTTGTTTTTTATCGTCACTATGGATTAGTTTGCATTTCCTAGAATTTTACAAAAATGGGCTCATACTGTAGTACTGCTTTGTATCCAGCATCTTTCCCTTCACATAATGATTTTGATACTCATTCTTGTTGTTGGTTGTATCAGTAGTTCGTTCCTTTTTGCCAAGTACCATTCCATTTTGGGGATATGTCACATTTTGTTTATCCAGTCATCTACTAATGGACATTTGAGTTGTTTCTAGTTTTGTCTATTGTGAATAAAGCTGCTATGAAATTTCATGTACAAGTCTTTTTGTCACATATGTTTTCGATTCTCTTGGGTATGTTTCTAGGAGTAGACTTCCTGGGTCATTTGGTGACTCTATGATTAACATTGAAATGTATGGGGGTTCCAGTTTCTCCAAATTCTCATCAGTACTTGTTACTGTGTGTCTTTTTTTGTTATGGCCATCCTAGGTGTGAAGTAAGATCTCACTGTGGTTTTGATTTGCATTTCTCTAATGGCTAAACGGGGGAGGGGT
Source organism: Physeter macrocephalus (assembly GCF_002837175.3). Lineage (NCBI taxonomy): Eukaryota > Metazoa > Chordata > Mammalia > Artiodactyla > Physeteridae > Physeter > Physeter macrocephalus. Next base: position 44,968 of record NW_021145916.1, on the reverse strand, counting down.
GAATGCTGATGGGTACAGGGTTTCTTTTTGGGATGACGAAAATGTTCTATAATTAGATAGTGATGATACTTACACAATGCTGTGAATTTACTAAAAATCACTGAATTGTACACTTTAAGATGATGAATTTTATAGTATGTAAATTATGTCTCAATAAAGACATTATTAAAAATAGAAGACTAGGGGGCTTCCCTGGTGGCGCAGTGGTTGAGAGCCCGCCTGCCGATGCAGGGGACACGGGTTCGTGCCCTGGTCTGGGAAGATCCCACATACCGCGGAGTG
>NW_021145916.1:5741-44498 GCF_002837175.3 Physeter macrocephalus | reverse complement strand
CCTGCGCTCCGCAATGGGAGAGGCCACAACGGTGAGAGGCCCGCATACCGCAAAAAAAAAAAAAAAAAAAAAAAAAAATAGAAGACTAGTATATAGAGTATAGACAAAGAATATATCATAGACATTCATAAACTTTCAGTGACCTATAGGGATTTTCCAATTATTAAATACAGCCCAATTCTAGGAACCAATAATGTCCTTAAAATGAGGCAGAGAAGCCCTTAGTTCCTTCATTCCCTACCCCAACTTGGACATATTCTGGTTCTCTGCACCAGACCATGAAGAAAGGATCTCAATTTGATAGCGTCTGGGCTACTGCAGTGATCCTCAATCTTGTGTCTACGTTAGCATAACCCGGGGAACTTTTAACTTTTTCAAATTTATATTGAACTATGTCATCTGTATTAGTTCGCTACTGCTGCCATAACAAAATATCACTAACTGGGTCGCTTAAACAACAGAAATTTATTATCTCACATTTCTGGAAGCTGGAAATCCAAGACCAAGGTGTCAGCAGGTTTGCTTTCTCCTGAGGCCTCTCTCCTTGGCTTGCAGATGACCACCTCCTTGCTGTGTCCCCACGTGGTCTTTCCTCTGTGCACACGTGTCCCTGGTTTCTTTCTCTTTTCTTAAAAGGACACCAGTCCTATTGGCTTCGGACTCTATTCTTATGACTTCATTTAACCTTAATTACCTCCTTAAAGGGGCTATCTCCAAATACAGTCACATCAAGGGTTAGGGCTCAACGTATGAATTTTAGGGGAACACAACTTAGTCCACAACATCATCCATACAGGAAAGCACACACATCCTAAGTGTACAGCTTGGTAAGTTTTCACAAGCCATACCAACGGCATCCAGCTTAAGGAGTAGAACATTACAAGCACCCAGAGCCTCACCCCTCCAGGCCCCCTTCTAGGTACTTCCCATCCCTCAAAAGAGTGATACCAAACCAAACTTGGGTCTGCTCACCCGACGCACAGGAAAGCCAATCTACTGACTCTGCGTTGTGGTGAAGGAAAGTACAGCGTTTAGTGCAAGGCGCCCAACATGTGGCCAAGCAAGGAGAACAGGCAGCTCGTGCTCAGAAGACCCGAACTCCCCAGTGGCTTTTGGGGAAGGGATTTTAAAGGCAAGGTGATGGAGAAGGTCGCGGGGTGTCTGATCAGTTTGTGGACATTCTTCTGATTGGTTGGTGGTAAGGTAACCGGGTGGTATTTTGGGAGTGAACGTCATAACCCTCTGGTTCCAACTGGTCTGGGGTCTACGTGCTGGTGGTCAGCAAGAGGTTAACTTCTTCCACCTGGTGGGGGTTTTAGAATCCGCAAAACAGCTCAAAGGACATGGCTCATGATATTATCTACAGCCCTTGAGGAGGAACTGAAGGTCGTTGACTTTGTTTTATGGCTAAACTATTATTATTTTGTCTTGCTTGCACAGTTTTCTGGTTGATGGTGAAGTAACAGGGTGATGTTTCAGGAATCTCAATCATCAACCTTCTGGTTCCAACCAGTCTGGGGTCTCACACTGGTGGTCAGCATGCAGTTAACTTCTTCCACCTGGTGGGGATCTTAGAATTTGCCAAACAACTCAAGGATATGGCTCAGGATATTATCTACAGCCCTTGAAAAGGAACTAAAGGTCCTTGATTATTTTATGGCTAAACTATTATTATTTTGTCTTGCTTGACAGTTTTCTTTTGTTTCCGCATTTTCTCACTTCTCTGATTAAATCTGCTCTTTGGAACTCAGAGAAGGCTTAGGAGGCTAAAGCTTTTATATAAACGAGAGGCCGGAGGGGGACACTGGCGTCTGTCCCCAGGAAGACCTCACAGGGTCCTGCTTGGTTTTATAACCACTATTGTGATTCTAACCTTATAGATTATTGTTGTCTGATTTTGAACTTTTTATATAAATAAATATATATGTATTCATTTGTGTCTATCTTCTTTCATTCAGTGTTGTGTTATAAGTCCATCCATGTTGTTGCATAACAAAAATCTGCTCATTTCATTGCTGTGTCAATGTCCACATGTGTAAATGTCCACGTTTGCTGTAATTTTTTATCCATTCTACTGTAGATGGACGTTTGGTTCGTTTCCTGTTTTGGGTCCTGCGTTACTGCAGGAGAGCAAATAGGGACTACGCTAAATAAAGATCAACCTCTGAGAATCTAACAGGTGAAGGAATCAGACTTTTATTGAGCACCTACTATTGCCAATCATCTTCATATAGATTATTGCACTTGGTTATCTCTCCTTCCTCTGGGTCCCCAAGCTGCTTTGTTTGGAGCTCTTGCGTTTATCTGTCTCCCTGTATTCCACCCCCGCTCCCCCAAGCTCAGTTAGCTCATCAGGGGACTTCCCTGGTGGCCCAGTGGATAAGACTCTGCGCTCCCAATGCAGGGGGCCCGGGTTCAGTCCCTGGTCAGGGAACTAGATCCCACATGCATGCCGCAACTAAGAGTTTGCATGCCACAACAAAGGAGCCCATGTGAGCAACTAAGGAGCCCGCCTGCTGCAACTAAGACCCAGCGCAACCCCATAAGAAAAATAAATAAATAAATGAATAGGCTCATCAGAATCTCTGGGGGTGGGAACAAGCATCAGCATTTTTAAAAGTTTTCCAGGGGATTTCAATATCCTGCCAAGGTTGAGAATCAGTGAGTTAGACTCAAAATTTTATGGCTATGTATTAATAAGGCAGGGCAGCTCCAGCAGGCCTGTGGGCATCACTTCGGTGGTCTTGGTGAGCCCTGCATCAGGTAGTGGGTTATAAATGCCAGCCTGGGATCAGAAGGAAGATTGGGGGCCGTGGGGAGCAGGTGCTGCCTCCTGGAAATGCCCTCAGGATTCCTTCTCCTGGTAACAGACTATGAGCAACATCTTTGGATCACCACACCCTTGGGCACTTGCTGGAAATGCAGATTCCTGGGTCCCTCCCAAGATCTAAGGTTCAGACTTTTAATGAGTCCTGTGCACACAAAAGTTTGAAAACCACTGATTTAAAAAGTTGACAAGTTCAGGATCTGGAATCCAGAGCATGCATAAAATCCCTGCTGATGTTCTGTATTATCATGGGGAGAGGCAGTGCCTCAGTTTCCTCATCTGTAAAATGGGTCTTATGATCTCTAAGGTTATTTCCTGCAAAAGGCTCTGGTCAAATTTGAACTGAGTCTGAATTAGTTATAAGTTGAAAGCTTTTAAGTTGCCATCAAGTGCTATGCTGGTACCTTTAAAAAGATACTAATTTCAAAAATTTAGCTGGTGTGTTTCTAATGATGAGTTAGGGACCAAGTGAAAGATTAGGGACATTTACTAGGGGAAGAATGCATAAGAAAAATAACTAAAGCAACTGTCCCATTAGGCAGTGTTATTGTAATGGCCAAGGATTCCCCCAAGTTCTGTAAATAAATTTTTTAAAATAAACTTTTTATTTTGGAACAATTTTATTTCTTTTAAATTAAAAAAATATTTTAAGTGAAGTACTTTAAAAAATTAATTAATTAATTAATTTAGGCTGTGCCACATCTTAGTTGCGGCATGTAGGATCTTTATTGCGGCACGTGGGATCTTTTAGTTGTGGCATATGCATTTCTTAGTTGCGGCATGCTTGTGGGATCTAGTTCCCCGACCAGGCATCGAACCCTGCGTTGGGAACGGAGAGTCCTACCCGCTGGACCGCCAGGGAAGTCCCTGGAACAATTTTAGATTTACAGAAAAGATGGTACAGAGAGTTTCTGTATACCCCACATCTAGCTTCCCCTATTGCTAGCACCTCGCATAATTATGGTACAATCTTCACAACGAATGAACTGATATCACTACTAGAAAAACTCTATAATAAGGTTTTGTTTTTACATAGGTTAATATTTTGGAAATCCATACCAATTCCATGTATTCTAGTGATTTTGTGCGGAAAAAATACAGTTGAAAAGCAACCTCGGGCTGGTTACTGCTTACTCAGCATGGAAGCAGAAAATGGGACCTGCTGACTTGGTCTCTTTCTATACTGCTCGGTTGTGCCTGGGGTCACTTGGGGCCATTTCTACCAGCCCTTCTATAAGGTCATCAGCTAATGCAGTTGGTGAATTGGCAGTGTGGAGTGAAGGGGCCAAATAAAAGTGAAATATTCAATCCAACTCCCCCACCCTTTTTGCTATTTATAAGGTCAAAATAGAGATCCATGTCCCTCAGGCTCCACCACAGTGAATTTGGGAGCTGCAAGTTCATGACAAGCTGTCAGTGTCTCTGAAAACAGAAAACCAAATCTCTAGACAAAATCCCAACTCAGCAAACCTCTCAGCAGCTGCAGGGAGGCCCCAAGGTCATGAAATGCCTTGACCAGTGATAGATGGCTGCTCCATACCAGGCCTGGCAAGAAAATCAACTTCAGAAAACCACGAACTTTTCCTTAAACCAATTAGTCTTCCTGCATTGTGTCTACACCAAGTTGAAAAGGGGAAATCATGAATCTGCTCGCCGGAAGGCAGCACCAGCAGTTCTTGGGGAATGTTCTGGCGAGCTGGTGGGCAGGTGAGAGCTATGCTATGTGGACCTGTGCTAATACGTATAATTTAGATGGATTAACTTGGAAAGGTGTCCACTAGTATTAACAGGAAGAGTTCAGGTTGTTTAAAGAAATTCTATAAAATGCACCAAGTGGCCCCAGCAGCGATGCCCTGACACACAGGCTGCCTGATTCTGGCTAAGGTGCCACAGGCAGTGAGGAAGCCCCTACATATGTATTGCTATTAATTTCCACACGCGATTCAAGCTAAGTAGCAAATAATTCAGCTAAGTAGAGGAAAACGCCAAACACAGAAAATGCTGCTATGCTCATAAATCTTTGACTCAGATCTTGGTTCTCCAGAGATTGAACAACTTTTAGTTAAAAAAAAAAAAAAGAGAAAGAAAAGAAAAGAAAACTCTTTCCACCTTCAGAATTGAGGGGAACAGTGAAAGGACCCCAGCAAAATTTCACCTGCACATTTAGCCCTGGGTAGTTAGGCTACTTAATGCGCTGAGTGGGGTAGGTAAACCCCCTGGGACTCACACCCCAAATTGCTTTCTGTGGGACTTCCCTGGCGGTCCAGTGGTTAAGACTCCCGCACTTCCACTGCAGGGGGCACGGGTTCAACCCCTGGTGAGGGAACTAAGATCCCACATGCCCCACCATGTGGCCAAAAACAAACAACAAAACCCCCCAAACAAAAACCAAACCAAAACAAAATTGCTTTGTTTAACCCCAAAAACATATAGTAGAAGTGTCACCATTTCTGCCCCAGGAGACTGTTTCTTTGACATCGCATATGATTTTCTGGGCGGCAAGGGCAGGGCCGAAACCCAGCATCCCAGTCAGTTTGAGTTTTCCCCCTCAAACCCCAGGGCTTGGGCCCAGTGGGAGACTGTGCGCTCTAAGCATGGTTATTGGTCCTTACTTGGTTTAGAAGGGGGAGGACAAGTGTCCCCAGAGTCAGCTGCAGCCTCATCCCTGGTCCTGTCCAGGTCCAAAGCCAGCAGCTCTGCCTATCGCCGCTGCCCACGGTCTGCTCGTGCCCCTGAGGTAGGAGGTCCCATCCCTGGGGCAGTGGATGGAACGGCCAGAGCTCGTGTCCCCGCCTCTGAGGGGCGGCCTCCGGGCCGGGTGGTGGACCTGTTGTCCCTGTGAGGTCCCTCCCCGCGGCCCCCAGATCCAGCCTGGCCCCTTTGCCTTTGTTGGGGTGAGGGCAGGTTGGCGGGGTCACACCAGGCCAGATATCCGCAAATGCCCATCCGCATCCTCCTCATGAAGACTGCCTGGACTTCCCTGGTGGCACGGTGGTTAAGAACCCGCCTGCCAATGCAGGGGACACAGGTTCGAGCCCGGGTCCGGGAAGATCCCACATGCCGCGGAGCAACTAAGCCCGTGCACCACAACTACTGAGTCTGCGCTCTAGAGCCCGCGAGCCACAACTACTGAGCCCGCGCACCACAACTACTGAGCCTGCGTTCTGGAGCCCGCGAGCCACAACGACTGAAGCCCGCGCGCCTAGAGCCCGTGCTCTGCAACAAGAGAAGCCACCGCAACGAGAAGCCCGCGCACCGCAACGAAGAGTAGCCCCCGCTCGCCGCAACTAGAGAAAGCCAGCACGCAGCAACGAAGACCCAATGCAGCCGAAATTAAATAATTACATAAATTTATTTTAAAGAAAGGGAAAAAAAAAGATTCTGCCTACCCCGACCCCCAGCCCAGCCTTAAACCACACGGAGACCTCACCTCTGAGTGTGGGTGGCAGACACTTTCCTCCAGACGATCCAAGAAGACAAAAACTCCTAAATCAGGCCCATTCCCCGGTGACTCCCAGTACGAGGTCAGAGGTGGGCTTCTCTCCCACGCCTCCCCCAGCCCGGCCCTCACAGGGACCCTCCAGCACCCTGGTTCAGCTCAGGGAGGAGGGTCAGAGCTCGTGTCTCTCAAGCCTGAAGTGCCACCATACCTGCAGGACCCCTTCTCCACAGTGGCTTCTGCCACCTTCTGCCTTCACCTCCCCCCATCGTGAGCAGCCCTCCCCACCTACTCCAGGGTCATGGCTTCCTAGGTGGGAAGGGGCTTTGGATGCCTCCTGGCCTGTGTTGTCCTACCTGATGCTCCTCTACGACAGTAGGAATTTGTTACCGTGACCGTTCCTTTAATCTCGTCTCCTCCCGCCAGCACTGCACACCCTGGGGGCAGGGACCGTGTCCTCCCCTCCAGTGGAAATGGGAGAGGTGTGACCCTTGCGGCTTCCCGGGGGATCTGGTCTCCGCTGGCCTCCTGCCCTGCCCACAAGTGCTCAGCCCAGGTTTCCCCTCTCCTTGTCTCTGCTCCTGGTCTGCCCTCCAGGTCCGTGAAAGACCCTCCAAAGGGGCTCTGAAGCCTAGCATCTGACACTCTCCCCCTGGGAGCCCTAAACGTGTGTCCTTCCTGACCACCTCTCCTTGGAGTTGAGACCCGGACACACCTGCATGCTGGCAGCCTAATGGACATTTCATTCATTATTCATTCACGCACCAGCAGCTAATGAGCCTCGACTCCAAGCCAAGTTCCCTGCTCTCGTGGAAATTATGTTCTGCAGGGAGAGGCAGACGAGCAAGTAATCTCAGCGCGCAACCACCACGTGTCATTCATGGAAGAAACCGTACGATACTGAGAGAATAATAGGGGAACCCGTTCAGAGCGGGCCTCTCAAGGCGGCCTTTTAGTGGGACCCGAAGCCGTGCAGCCAGAGGAGGAGGGCTCCAGGCAGGGGCACAGTTGTCTCCAAAGGACCCCATGCGAATGCTCAAAGCCTATGCTCCGGCCCTGCCACCACTCTAGTTTCCCTAGGTCGGGAGGGACCCCTTCAGCCAGCCAATTGTGCTCACTAAAGACCCAGGGGTCAACCTGGACACTCCTCTGCCCCTCCCTCCAATCGCCAAGTCCTGTGGGTTGTCCCAGGAACCTGACAGTGTCACTCTGCCTCCATCCCGTCCCAGCTGCCATTTTCTCTCTCCTGAACCATAGAGCAGCCCCCCTCCCCGCCCCCAGTGGTTCCCTGGTTTCGTTCTTGTGCTCTCCCTACCCATACTCATTGTTCTGATAAATCATCTTTTAGAAACGCACGTTTGCTGGGACTTCCCTGGCGGTCCAGGGGTTAAGACTCCGCGCTTCCACTGCAGGGGGCACGGGTTCGATCCCTGGTCGGGGAACTAGGATCCCGCACACCGCGTGGCACAGCCAAAAAACTAAAAAAAGCACATTTGCTCCTGTCCCTCCTTTGCTTATACTCGACATTGGCTTTCCCTTTGTTTTTAGGATGAAATCTGAAATCCCTCATGTGCCCCTCACGGTACCCTTTGTGGGTGGCTTCTGCCCTCCTCCTGGGCTCACCTGGAGCTACTCGCGCACTCCCTCCCTGGGTTCCTGCCGCACTAACCTTTCGATGCCTTGAAAGCCACCCCAGGGCCTTTGCATGAGCACTTACTCCCACTTACAGTGATACGTCTCATCTTGCCTTAAAGTTTCATCTCCAACCTCAAGGGACCGTGACCCATGACTTCACAGCCCTTTCAGGTGTGTAATTATGTACTGGGTACTTACCTAAGTCCGCCCCTCCTGCTCCAGGTAGGCTCTGGGGAGCAGGGGCATCTCTGTTCTGCCCACCATTGTAGCCCCAGTGCCTAGCACAGCCTGGCACATGCTAGGGGCACCACAATAATTATCGTGGAAATCTGGCTGGCAATGGATGAAGAGGCTGCGGAAATCCTGGATCTCTCGCCTCCTTCACTGTGATCCAGCTCGCTCTCACCTGCCAGACCCTGCAGGGACTGAGAGCAGCTTTCCCCACTTCTACCCCCTGTAGCAAAACGTCCTCAGAGCTGCTACCACAAAAAGCGTTTTGCGGCAGTGGAGCCACTCCGGACCCCTCAAACATCCTCTAACGGGGGGCTTCTGACTCTGATCGCCCCTTAGACCCTTCTAAGGAGGTCATCGTCTAGGTCCTTCAGCTCTTGTTGCACGGAGGGGTCCAGGCATCACACGGTTGGCAAGGTAGCTGGTATGCTAGCAGTGATTTTCAAAACTTTTTTTTAATCTGCAGAACTTTTTGCTGACATACAACCCAAGTGGAGCCCAGCAATTGAAAACTGAGCTTCTCTGCTACATGTGGTGCTGGGCACGCTGCTTGCTTCCCTTCATCCTCCACCAAGTCCCTCCCTGGAGCCCGAGGGGGTGGGGAACCATCTCTTTACAAATGTGACCAGAACTTCGATCTTCTGATCATCTTTCCACCCCACCACATAAGCTGTCTGGTAACCAGGTGCAGGTTTCCAAAGCAAAAGTCAGCTCAAGATTTTTGAAAAAACAAACAAAAACCAACTCATCATTTTCTGGAGCTTTCTAGAATGCAACCAGGCAACGCATATAAAAAGCTTCAGAATCCTGAAAACCTTTGAAAGAACAACTCAACTCTCAAGAATTATCCTAAGAAGTCTTCAGTACAGAAGACGTACGTTCCTACAAGATGCTTACTGCTGTCCCAATTATAAAAGCAGGGAGAAATGATAAGCCTTCTAGACGCTCAGCGGTAAAAGGGAGGTACGATTACCTGCTTGTGCTCACGGGGAAGGCGCCTTTAAGAGGGACGAGAAATCACGCCTGATATGGGAATAGGCCCAGGATGGTGTAAAGCGAGTAATAAAGTGACAAAATGCTGTGGACAGAAAGATCCCATTTTCGTAAAAAAAAAAAAAAAAAAAAAAAAAAGAAGATATGTATGTAGAAAAAAAGGGTAGATGCCAATATTTTAATTGTGGGATTATGAGTCGTTTTCTTTTTTTTTTTTTTTGCTCACTTGTACTTCTAGATTCTCTACAATAAACGTATTTCCCTTTTATAAGAAAACAACAGGACTTCCTTGGTGGTCCAGTGGTTAAGAATCCGCCTTCCAACGCAGCGGAACACGGGTTTTGATCTCTGGTCGGAGAACTAAGATCCCACGTGCCACGGGGCAACTAAGCCCGCACGCCACAACTACTGAGCCTGCACGCCACAACTAGAGAGGAGCCCGCATGGCACAATGAAGAGCCCGCGCGCTGCAACGAAAGATCCCGTGTGCCGCAACTAAGACCCAACGCAGCCAAATAAATAAATATTAAAAAAAGAAAAGACAAGACAACAACAACAGATGACATTAGTAAGATAACGATAGACACACCTAAAGGAAGAAATCCCTCACAGAGACAACCGTGGTTGAGCCTCCCCGCGGCCCCCTCAGCTGGGTTTCCTCTTCCCAGCACAGGGCTGGGTGGGAGCCCTGAGCAAGGGGGTCCGCGTGACTTTTAAGGGGGCCTCTGGTTCTTCCTGGGCAGGCACCTCGCAGGCTCAACGGAGGAGAGGGCTCCTAAGAAGTGGGAGCCTCCGGGGACATCACGTCACACCCCTGAGGTCAGTGAACTCAGGGTGTTTGTGGCTCCACCTGCAGGCAGCTTGGCCCCGCTGCCCCAGAAAGGTCGGCTGTGACCTGCGTGCGGTCGGAGTGAGTAGCCCAGCCCCGTCCCTTCCCACCTGCCCCGCCGGCCTCAGCAGGGAGCCCAGCACCCACCACCCACCCTCCCCACGGGTGCTGGGCCCGAACGAGGCCCTCTGCATCGTGTGGTGCTTTCATTATCCCCAGCTCAACCCTGGACGGTGGGCTTGTTACTTCACAGCGTCAAAACGAAGCCCATAAAAAACGCAGACTCTGCAGTCACCAGGCAGCCTGGGCCCAGAACTTGTGCCGGGACGCTTAGGACGCCGGCTCGCTGGTTGGGATGGAATCTCGCAAAGAGACGGCTAAGCCCCTGCTCACGCTGTCTGCCCGGAGCCTCCTGTCTCTGCTCAGGAGACTCCGGTTCACCCTCCCGCCGCCCAGGCCCGTCCAGGCCGATAACGTCCTGTGCAAACCCTTCAGTCCTTCTGGGGACGCTGCCACTCAGCACCCACCACCCAGGGCTCTGTATCCAAGAAACAAGCGAGTGAAATCACTTCCACGGCAGCCCGGGCTCCCCCGCCGCTGCCCCGGCCCCCAATCCAAGGCCTGGGCCGCCCAAGCAAAGAGAATAAAGACGAGACAGACTGAGGTATAGTTCAAAGGTTGGTATCTTTTTTGGTTTTCTTTTTTTTTTTGCTTTTGTAAAGAAAAATAAGGTTGTGTTTTTTTGTTTGAAAGAAAACATAAGTCAGCCCCCTCCCCGCCCAGCCTCTGCCCTGCCCCTGGGGGGCACTAGGACCACCGGCCCTGGGCAGGAGGGGCCAGGCTGGCCCGGGCGGCGAGAGGAGGGGGGCTGGGCACTCGGTCAGGGCTTCCTCAAGAGCCAGAGAGGAAGGGCATTCTGGAATGGAATTTGGCTTGGTTAGGCAAACAGTAAAATTAAAAAACTCGACGCCCACGCCCACGGTACGAATGGGGGCCAAGAGGCACCACCTCCGAGTTGGAACCATCTCTGGCAGCTGGAGTCTGGGACGTGGCGTGGCCCCTGGCCCCCAATCCCCCTCGTTCTGGGGTGAGGGGCAGGGCAGCAAACAGTAGCTCTCAGGAGTGGGGGGATGTCAGAGCAACCTCCTTCCCCACATGGTAAAAAAAAAATTACTAAAAAAGCACCCAAAGCTTAATAAAACTAAACCTCCCCGGCAGGGAGAATTGGGGGCATCCTGCTTACCAGCAGAATGCCTTACCTGGCAAAAATGTGTAGAAAAATAAAATTAAACTTTATCCCTGAATGACAGAGTGAAGACCCTTCCCCTGCCCTCATGACCCTCCCCTCGATGTCTCAGAATTCACAGAGGCTGCCGCCTCCTCCTGAAGTGGCACGAACGCGCGCACTGACACACGCACACACACACAGCCCCACACCTGTGTCCAGGGCCCAGGGCAGCGGGACGGGGATTCTGACACCCACAGGCAGTCTCTCATTCCTCACGGCATCTTGAGGGTCCCTGTGCCAGACTGAGACCCATCCTTCCTCTTCTCGGGGGCAGGATGGGACCCCAGCACGAGGGCAGGTGCAGGCGGCAGACCTGCAGTATCGGTCGGAAGGGCGGGGGCAGGACCGAGGGGCGTGGGGTAGGAAGCAGGCCAGCCACAGGGGCCTGGAGACAGAGGTCACGCTGAGCCCACCGTGACACCAGAGCGCTGAGGGCGGGCCTGAGGGTCCAGTCTCATCAGAGACCTGCAGGCTGAGGGGTCAAACAAGGCCCCTGTGGACAGCGCACGAGGTGGGGGGGCCTGGAAACGGGGCAGGGTGGGCCCTGGGTAGTGCTCTCACGGTTGCAGGGCTGGTGCCTGGGAAGGTCACCAGAGGTAATAAAACGGGGGCGCAAGCGGGGAGAAGTGAGTCTGGGGGGCGGTGCTTACACTAGTCCAGCTGGGCCCCTGAGACCCAGGAACTCTGAGGGGCCCCGGGCAGGAAACTCACCTGCCCAGCCAGGAGAGCCAGAGGGAAGGCCTAGCCCACAGCCCACAGGGAGGGTTAGGACAACGGCAGAAGATGCCGGTGGTCCTCAACGGGGCCTGCCAGGGGAGGTTCGTCCTCCACCCGACTGGAGCCCTCCCTCCCCTCCTCCCCCAGGGAGCCTGAGGCGGCCCACGGGACAGAGGAGCACAGTCCGAAGATGTAATCACAGCCCGCGGGTGCGGGGTCAGGGCCAGCTCCTGATCCTGTCACAGTAGTCGTGGCATTCCTGCCAGGCAGGGCTGGATGGTGGGGAGGGACCCCAGGGTCACGCAGCCCCTCGGGGACCCCTGGCTTCAGGATCAGAGCGTCAGCACCAGACACACAACTGATGGCAGCCGAGGAGGTGGGCGGGGAGGGCCGTGACCCCCGAGACCATGCCCAGCGCCGCAGTCTGTTAGGTGGGGAGAAGGCTCCCGGGAACAAGGCTCCCTCTGGCGAGGTCAAGGGCCCTGGAGAAAAGGGCGGAGGCGGCAGCCCCTCGAGGAGGGCTGAGGCCGGCAGTGGTGGAAGCGGCATGCACCTGGACGCACCCTCCGAGACTCTCCGGGTGCCGGGAGGCTGCGGACCGCGGGTCAGCGCAGGCTCTGGTACAGGTAGGCCGAGGTGAAGAGGGCGTTGACGGTCAAGCTCACGGCCAGCAGGCCCCGGATCAGGGAGGGGCCTAAACGACCTTCCAGAGAGAAAACGAGAGACCTGTGAGCGCCGAGGGGCTCAGGCCCCGCCCCCAGGGAGGCGCGCCTTGGGTTGAGACCCCGCCCCCAGGGGAGGTGCTCCTGGGCTGAGGCCCCGCCCCAGTTCTTTCCGGGCACCCAGAGGCCTCCCCATCCGAAAAGACCCGGGAAGGTGGGGTCCCCTGGTTAAATTCTGACTCCTGTTTTTTTTCGGCTGTGCCCCGCAGCTTGTGGGATCTTACTTCTCTGACCAGGTATTGAAGCCGGGCCCTCAGCAGTGAAAGCGGAGTGCTAACCACTGGTCCACCGGGGAATTCCCAAGTCCTGACTCCTTGAAGATGCCTCTCTTCCTGACCCTGTGCCACCAGGCAGGTACCGGGCTAGGGTGGTACACACCTGCACCTTGCCATGGGGTACACCAGCTTTACAGACAGGACAGGATGAGTACCCTGCCCAGGCCTCAAAGGCGATAAGCTGCTGACTGGGCTCCCCCACCCCAAGTTGATGCTGCTGGGTCACATCCCAGACCCCCACCTGATCTGGGAGCAGCACCCGTTTCCAGTCAGCTCAAAACGATCATTCCGGGAGAATCCTCTGTCAACATACATGTCTCCCACACGTCTGGGGGGAGTACCAGGAGCCGACCGCTGGGCTTTACACTGAACTGGGATTTGATGTCACAGCCCGCCCCCATCCCGCACGCAGAGGAGCCAGGAGCTGAACCCAGGCAACTCAGTGCCCTGCGCAGCCTGCAGCCTCTGCACCGGCCCCCCCAGGGCGCCCACGCTGACGGCCTCCTGGGGGACTTTCTCCAAAGGTCAAAGTGTTCTGTATCTGTTCTGTCCAATCAGGCAGCCACAGGCCACACGCGGCAGTGGAGCACCTGCAATGCGGCTGGTGCGGCTAAGCAAGTAGATCTTTATTGCGATCACACCGTAATTGTTAGATGTAAAGAGCCACCTGTGGCCAGAGGCTCCTGTAAGAGCGCAGATGCAGACCCTAATCTGAGTGGGGACGCTGTCACAGACGGGGTCCAGGAGGCCTCGGGTAGGCCGTCTCACCCTCTTCCGTCACCCAAGAGCCCTCGGACAGCTCTCAGGAGGTGGCTGCAGACCCGCACGCCCCGCGCTCCCCCGCCCCCCTCCCGCACATCCCATGGGGTGCGGACCTCGCCAGGGGGTGGCCTCCTCCGCGCACCCCCTGGTGGTGGTGTCCACCACACAGGAGGAGGACTGGGACGAGTCGTCCTCTTTCTTGATGGAGCGGCTGCTGCAGGTGCTGCCTCTCTCCGGCGCTGACTTCATGTCTGCAGGGAGAAGGGGCGTTTCAGTGGGAGCTCACGGCTCACCCCCAGGGACAGACGTGGGGCAGCTCCACCTCCGATCCCAGGATGGTCCTTGGACGTGACCGGCCGGCCGGCCGGCCCTGCCGATCCCAACTCGCTCGGCCCGCCCCGGGCAGTGGGAGGCCAGGTCCTCACTCAGGTCCTGTCTGCGTAGCTGCCGTGAAGGGAGCTGGTTTTGGATCAGGAGCAGCAAACCCAAACACCGCCAGGCGGTGGAAGACGACAGCCACAGGCGAGGCTACAGCGGGGGCAGGTGGGCGGGGCAGCGAGTGGCAGAGGCTGGGGCGTGGGGCCTCAGCCTGCCCTTCCACCTGTCTGGCCCAGCGTGGCCAGATCTTCTGATATCATACGAGACACAGGAAATCCACACATTCATGTGAAAGTTCTCGATTTTAAAGGTTGAGGCCTAATTTAAAAAATTCTAAAATGCTCTGCAGAAAAACTTCATTCGAGCAAAACAAAAACATCTGCAACCAGATGCAGCCTGTGCATTTTTGATCCATCCCAAGGAACAGAGGAGCCTCGAAGTCAATTGCAAAAGAAGAAAATAAAATCAGCCAAAAGGGCAACGTCCTGGAGGGTTCAAGGTCACCAGAAGCCAGGTCAGGGATGTCTGGACTTGGGAGAGTGGCCACACAGTCAGATAAGAGCCAGGACAGGCCCCATGTGACCTCCTGACGGTGTCCCCACCGCCGCACACTGACCAGAGGCCTCCCACGGCCCGCTGGGCTCTCCTGCCTCCGAGAGGGCGGTCAGAGGGCCGTACCCACGGTGTGCTTCGTGTCCCGCGCTGGCTGCCTCTGTGGGACGGGGGGCGGCTCGACGGTGAAGAGGCTGCCATTGCGGGGCGAGTGTTCGTCGGAGCTGCTGGGGGTGTTAGGGGCCTCCCCAGGGGGCGACGGGAACAGCAGCAGCTTCTGCCCCTTCAGGTTGAGCCGGGCAGGGCTGATGAGGGGCCTGCGGTGGCGCAGAGAGCCAGAGCTGGAGGCCACTGAGCCGGCCACGGAGGGCGCTGGGGAAGGGACCGGGGAGGAGGGGCAGCTCCCCGACAGCAGAGAGAAGTAATCTGGAGGGCGGGAGGATGACAGAAACAAAGACGACAATATCGTGTCAATGTCTGCTCTGGTTACAGGAGCAGCTTTGATCCTGGTGCTTTTTCCTGTATTGACCCAGGGAGAAAGGCAAGGCTGGGCCTGCGGGGGCGGGGGGGGGGGGGGCCGGCAGAGGGGAGCCCTGCTGGGAACTGAGGGAGGGGGGGCCTGCACCCCACCACGCACCCGAGAGAGGGGAGAGGATCATGGCGCCTCAGCCATGCCCCCTCTGCCCCCTTCCCCCCGACTTCTATCCAAAGCCCCCTGATTCCTCCCTCAGCTGAGAGCAAGACCCGGGGAGAAACCAACCCTGGAGACCCGAGGTCGGCGACCCTGAGCCCTGCTGACGCCGGCACCCCAAGTGCCGCCTCCATCCGTCACCCCTGTAAGGACGACAGTATCATAGCTGATCCTAGAAACTCTCACGCCCAGTTCACAGAAGAGGAAACTGAGGCACAAGGGCGTGAAGCACTCGCCCAGGGCTGCACAGCTGGGAGGCACAGGGCTGGGGTTTGAACACGATCCCCTCTGGGGGCCCGTCTGACCCCAAAGCTCACGCTTAATGCGGCTGCTGTCCCGCCCTGCACACGCTCTGGAAACGCCGGCCCACACGCTGCCCCGCCTGAGGCGGCATCCCGGTCACTCCTCTCGGCATCCTGTCCTCCTCACCTGAAACCGGAACCTCTCTGGGTCGGGACGCCTGAGATGGCGGGCGGCTCCCGCTGAACAGATACCCTGAGTCTGGAGAGGAAAGAGGAAGGCAACACAGGTCCCTGCGGAGACAGGGCCCCGGCTCCAGCACCCACCCCCCCGACCTCACACGGCTGCTCTGCCAAGACCGTCACCCGTGTGGAGCTTTCACGAGGGCATGTTCCCAGCTTGCAGATGAGGAGACCGAAACCCACAGCAGGCCGCACGGGAGGCCGCATCCCGGTACCTGACCTGCGCCTTCTTTGCTTCAGCCGTTTGGAGCCCTGCCCCGCTCCACTAACCTGTCGCCCGGCCACCTGCGCTGGGCCTTGGCGCGCAGAGCCCGCTGCCCCTCCCTCAGCCAAGGGCACCCCAAGGGCAGGGGCTCCATCTCATGAGCCCCTTGGTCCCCGGAGTGCCCCGCTGACAGCCGAGCGTGAAAAAATCCGGCGGCCTCCACGCGCCCGCATGGGGGCGGGCTGCCGCTCCACTGCCCGAAGGGCTCTGCGGGGTCCGCCGGCCGCAGGGCCCCGCCTGCCCCTTCCACCCACCGGTCCGGGGACACAGACCCAGGTCAACCCCCAAGTGACTGTGTGAGGATGGCCACGTGGCCCACGCACAGCCGGAATCCCGTCAAGAACTGGGGAGGGGCCTTCCTGCTGGGGGTGAGCTGGAGGGACGCAGGGCTGAGGCCTGCAGCGAGAGGAGCAGAGGCAAGTAGGGCAGAGAGAGAGAGACGGGAAGACGGACCCTGGCACTGCGCCTGCGCCCCGGACCGCCAGGGCCTCCTGACACCTGAGCCGAGGACCCGCCCCAGCAATGGAGACTCTGGGACCCCACCCTGAGATCAGCCTGCGTTCCACAGAACTGCTCCGCCACCCTCGGGGCCGGGGGCCTCCTGAGCCCTTGCCTCGGGCCTCCCAGGGCAACCGGGAGGCTGCCCGCTGACACGGTGTGCAGGGCCCACGCCCGCGCTGTTCTGCAGAGGCTCGGGAGCTTGGGTCCCTGCCCCACGCTGGAGGCGTGGAAGCCTGGCGGGCTCCTGGTGGGGAGCTCCAGGGAACACTCTTCTGGGGAAGGGCCCAGCTTCCGGGCCCCCCAGGTCCCTGGGTCCAGGGCATTCCATGTCCACTCTGCTCCCCTCCCCCCACCCCAGCTGCTGTTCACGGAGGGCCCGCAGAGGCCCTGCCCATCAGCCCCAGGGCCTGGGCCGGGGCTCGCCGGCCACGGGCTCAGGCACTCTGCTGAAGAGCCGTTTCCAGAGGAGGGCAGGCAGCGGCCACCCTCCGCCCGCAACATGGCTCACGTTCGGTGACACGGAAGTCCCTGGAGTCCAGGACTCCGTACCACTCGGGTCTCTCACCCCTTCAATCCCAGCCCGGAGGCCTCAAACGCTACCCACCGCTCAGCTCACGCGCCGTGTCCAGCGAGCCGTGTCTCCCGCAGTGCGGCCCACCCTCTACCTACGAGGACGCTGGACTGCACACAGCAGACGCTGGGCGAGTCCCGGAGGGAAACAGGTCCAGAGGGGTGTCGGACTGGAGGGGGAGCCCCCTGCCTGGGGGAGCTGCTCAGGGGCTTAAGGGAGACACCGCACGTCAGCAAGCCCGGCTCCACCGAGATGCCGCCCACCTTCCCAGAGGCTGGATCCTGCCGCACAGCCCCGCACCCCCAGGCCGCACCCCGAGGGTGAAGCAAACCCCGTGGGCACCGGGCGGCTTCCCCAAGTGAAGAGTGTCGTCACGGAAGACCCCGCGGGGCTCCCGGGAAGACCCAGCTGGGGAAGGGGAGGGATGAGACGAAGCCTCCGCGACAGGGACCAGGTGCCGGTCACACCGGGGCTCCACACATGCAGCAGACCTGAACCGAATCCCCGCCCTCTGGACCACACAGAAAGGCCGGGGGGCGAATTTTCCAGCCCCCCCCGCCCCCCGCCCCCGTGTCTCAAAACAACGGCAGTTAATAATAACGGTAAGGATGGTGATAAAAGACAAAACCCCACGGGCGGAGACGTGGACCCACCGGACGCCTAAGCGCTTTAAATACACCACCCGGTTTAACCCTCACGACCACCCACAGGGTGGGTTCCACTACTGGCCTCAGTTGTTTTTGAGGGCAACCGAGGCTCAGCATGGTTAAGCCCCTTGGCGAAGGCAGCCAGTGAGTGGACACAGCAGGGTCTGAACCCAGTTCCGCCCGTCTCTACAGCAGAAGCACCACCACCCACCTCGGGCTCAGCCAGAGTCCCCGAGCCCAGCTGCCCCCGGCCCCGCGCTGCCCACCACTGCCCGAGCGCCACTTACCTGCTCGCGTCAGAGAGGGGATGGTTCCCAGCGAGAGGGCCCGGCTGAGGCGGCCGGGCAGCGAGGAGGGCGAGGCCCGGCGGGGAGACCGGAACAGCTGCTGGTTGGCAAGTGGCAGGAAGCCGGGCGGGGCGGGCATGAACAGAGCCGGCGAGGGGCCTGCGATGCTCGGGCAGGGGACGGTCAGGCTGGGGCTGGCGGGGAAGAGGCCGGCACAGTCTCCCGGGAAGTACCTGCGAGAGAGAGCCCGGCGGGCATGGGAGAGGGGAGCGGGTCAGCCCCGGGGGCCCCCGGAGCGGCCTCCGCACGGCGGGCCCCCTCCCCTCCCACGGTGCGAGGTGGGGCACGAGTCGGGGTCCCAGAGGAGGCGTGTGTTAGTTGCAGCAGAAAAGCAGTCCGACCACATTCACGCCATTAGGAGCGGGTGGCTGGGAGGTGCCAGCGTGACCCACCCCTCCCGGCATGCCCCCTCCGATCCCCCTCAGCCTCACAGCAAACTAGGTCCACTACGAGTCTCGGTATTAAAGTGACACTGTCGCCCTCGCCAGCCTCACGCCAACCCTTCGCCTCGAAGCAAAAACGCCCAGCCCTGCGCTGGCCGCTCAATCGGGCCGACGGCCTTGGGCTCCTCCGCGCCACTTCCCGCTTGGTGCCCAGAGCCTCCTGGCAGCGGCCGAGCTCGGGGAGCCCCTGCTCCCCAGGGCCCGACCCTGGGAGTCCTGCCGCTGCCCTCTGGTCTCAGACACTCCTCGAAAGCCCCTGGAAGAGTGGGGCGGAAGGCAGCCAAGCTTGGGAATCTCCGGGAAGAGGCTCTGGCCGGACACACCAACTTGAACTTAGAAAGACCCGTAACGATCGCAAGGCTGCCCGAAAGACGGAAGGTGACAGTGTCTCTTTAACTCGAGAATGGTACAGATCACACAACAGGACCCGGTGGCCCCAAGCCAGAATGTCAACCATGCTTCTGATTAAGGCAACCGATTACAGAGGGGGAGGGACAGAGGCAGTTAATACATGATTAGTCCGCCGTCTGGACGGAGCTGCGGGAGGTCCAGCCTTACCTCGGTCCCCAAGGGACAACTGAGCCCATGGATAATGTGCCGACGGACGGGCAGGCTGGCTCAGTCCCTGCAGCAGAGCCGGGGGGCTGCCTAAGGTACCCACCCCGTGCCCACCACGACCTTGAGCTCGGGGCACCACTGATTTCCAAGCTCCACTCCACTGATTTCCCTATTTTTCATCCCTGCCCCTCTCTTTAAACAAGTTTTACGAGGAAAGTGTGGGGTCAGCTGATGCCCTCCTGGAGAATCGCGTGACCTCCTTAAAGCCTTCCAAAGCACCAGGAAGCCACCTGGACTTCAGAACCAAAGCCGGGGCCCAGTGTTTGGGGGACACGGGGAAATCAAGGCAGGAGCTCATCAAGCAAATCGACAGCGGAGTCTGGGCCACCTGGCCGGCCCCAGGCTGGACGCGCCTGCATTCCACCCGCTGACCCATCCTGCCTAAGCCTGTCTGACCCCTACGCCTCCTTTCCCCCAGAACGCCTGCGGAAGGTTCTGCCTCTAAATACAAGACACGATTTCGTGCTGTCATTTCAGAATGACATACCGTTTGGCAGGACAGACAACCTTGAGGAGTGGCCCAAGGTGGGGGGACACTCGGCACTAGTGAAGGGCAGTGAAGGTGCGCTGGGACCGTTGGCCAACTTGCTCCAATCACGCACGAAGCCCCGCCCCCTGCTGGGGCCTGCACCTCCCGGAGGACCCCGTCTGCCCAGTGCAGCAGCAGCCTGATGAGGGCAGGGCACGTGGGCCACGGGGGCGGGCACGCCCAGGCCCTTCCAGCGGGCAGCAGCGCGACTCTGCCCGCGCTGGGCTTCCTGTGCCGCCCCACCGGGCGGCCCACAGGCCAGGCCAGGCCGCGAGTCGGCCGAGGGCCACCTGCGGTGATCGGCAAGTAAGAGGAGAGGGTCCAAGTCGGGCTGCGGGTTTCAGAGGCGGCCAGCTGGGCCCAGGAGAAGCTGGGTCTTGTCGGCTCTTTCCTACTCTTCCCAGACCCTGCTCACACCTGGGGCTGCCCCAGAGCGTCTAACCTGAGTCTCTCATCCACCTGGCACAGGTGCTTTCCCAATCTCTGATGCTACTAAAAACGGTGGCACCGAGGGGGAGACGGTTCTGTGGTCTGACCCTCTCGCTGGGACATGCAGTGGCACCACTCAACTAGCAGATCCTTGTGAAGCGCCAAGCGTGAGCCCTTGTCCTGGCTCCGCAGAAGACAGGCCCCAGGAGGCCCCTGTCAAAGGAGCCCCGTCTCCGCCAGGCTCCCGAGCGCTGCACAGGGACCGACACTTCCTCTGGCGAGGCCCACCCGGACTGCCTGTGCCTTCAAATCCCATCTCAGAGAGGCCCCAGCCCGGATCCAAGTCTGTGTGCCCGCCGGGACACAGGGGCTCCGGGAGGGGGCGGGCGGCTGGCTGCACTGCCTCCCATCGGACACTGAGGGGGACCTTTGACTTTCCAAGCCAATCCCAGGCCCAGCCGGGAACAAGAGGAGAGAGAGGACTACATTTTAAGCAGCAGTTTATGGAGACGAGGAAAAGTATGAGCCAGCAGGGCACCTGAGGATGGTGGGCCCTGAGCCGCTTGGTGCCACGCTGCCAGCTCCCAAACCTGACTCCGGTGGGCACCCCCGTCCCCCGAAGCCCCCGCCCCCGGCACAGAAGCCTCTGAAGGAACGTGAAAGAAAAAAACCAGAAAAGACGTGGTGCCTGGCGCCCACCGGTCAAAGCAGGGCCCTGGAGGCATTTATTGAAAATACAGCATCAAAAACACTACATCTATGGCCGGGAGTTGCGGTTACAGTAATGAGAGGATCACTAGACAATCATCCACGTCTACGCAAGAGAGGACGGGACACTCGGTGACAGCTGCAGGCAGAGGGACACGGGCCCCTCCCGGCGGGCTCCTGGGCAAGCGTTACGAGTGAGCCTGCTCGGCCTGGGGCGGGGACCCCAGAGCCGGAGGGAGAAGACGGCCCCTTGATCCCAGATGGTCTGACTGTCGTCCCCAGCGGAGGGGAGAGGGGCCCCCAGCAGGGCCGACACATCCCGGTAACAAGCCACGATCCCAGGGGTGCCCGCACTTCCTCAGCTGTCGCCAGTAATGTCGGAAGGTGCTGCAATATGCTCTATGTCATGAAACTTTAAGGGACAGGCGGGTGATTTTAAAACATCACACCAAACACTAAAGAGGCCAGGAAGCCTTCCTCGATGAGCTCCATCTCAGTGACATGAAGGTGTCTTTCCGTCCCCACTAGAGGGCAGGAGCGACATGTGCTCGGCGGGCTCCTGGCCAGCGAGAGAGCTGGTTAGGGTTGTTATAAATAATTTAACTTAAATACACACATACACACAGATGTCCTGCTTCTACTCAACACCGAGAAAAACAGTAATTAACATCGCGCTGCCAGTTTCCTCGAGAACGGGAGATTCCAGAGGGCAGGGCACGCACAGCCAACAGACACGGGCTCCCCGCCTGGCGCCCGCCGCCCCGTCTCCCCGAGGCCGCCGGCCGGGCCGAGGGCCAGCCAGCCCACTCCTCCTCTGCCTCGTCGCTGCTCTTCCGCCTCACGCTCCACCCGGAGCAAGCCGAGCCCGGCTCCTCCCCACCCGGGCGCCTCGCAGCCCGAGAGCCTGAGGACGGCGGGGCCTGGGCGCGACTCCTGCTCCCCGGGGGCCCTGGGAGGGGCCTGAGCCGGGCGCACTCCACCTGCCCCGCAGGCTCAGCCAGCTGACGGCCCTTTCCTGAGTGTGACCTGCACACGCGCGTGATCCGCTCTTGCCTTCCCTGGGCTCCCGTGCGTACAGCGGCGGGGTTGGTGCACTTGGGGCCACACCTGGAGGGGGCTCGTGCCTGCAGCGAGGAGTGGCAGGACCCAGGGCCCTGGAGGGGCGCACGGCCTTGGTCCAGCCTCCTGCCACGGCCCTGGGAGGGCAGCCCCCAGGCTGGGAACTGCCGCCAAACGTGGACGGCACGTCAGCCTCCAGAGCACATCCACGCCAAGGTCAGCACTCAGGGGCCCTGGAGAGGGGTCCAGCTCTCCCTCCACAGGCGGTCAACAGGCTGGCACAGCAGGGCCCGGCCCAGGGAGAGCGAGGCTGAAGCCCTGTGGGGTCTGCAGCTGCCCTACAGGGAAGTGGGAGGCAGGAGCTGTGGTGCCCTCCCTGAGGGGCTCTAGGGACCAGCAGGAGGGCAGTGACAGGCCAGAGAGGGACAAGGTGACAGTGACCTGGTGTCATGGGCCTGCGTGTCCCTTGGGCTCCTTACCCCATGCTAACCTTGGGCAGTTGGAACTCTTCCCAGGCCATCATACTGGAGGAAGGGGGTGAGAGGAGGAAACTGGGGACACCCCTGGCATGGGGGGAAGGGAACAGGGCCAACAAGAGCAGTTCAGGTCCTGCGCTGCCTGCCAGTCAGGGCCGCCTCGGCCCAGGAGGCCTGAACCCCAGACCCTGCAGGGAGTGAGTGGAGGGCTTGGCCATAAAGGCTGGGGTCCTGCCTTTCAAGGGCAGAACCAGGGGCTTCCCAGGAGAGCGGGAAGGGTGTGTGTGCCCAGGTTCTGCCTATCGGGCTCACAGTGGTGCCCAAAAGACAGAGGAGTAAAGGAGAGAGTATGGAGACCTCAGACCTCCCCCCAGCCTGGGCCAATTCCCACCACGGCCTGGCTGTCAAGATACCTGCTGACCACAGGAGAAGCAGGATTTCCTCCCGTCCACCTTGAGAAAGGCCTCACCCCACACACTCATGGTCAAGGCCTGTCTGGGCCTAAAAACTGCACTCTCCATTCCTGGGGAAGGAGGCTGAGGGATAACAGGGTCTCAGAGCAGGGAACTCAGGGGACAGCCTGTCTCCTCCTGGTTTCACCAGCTCCACGGGGCTTACGGGGCAACGGGTAGGACCAAAGGGACAGGCCAGAGAAGTGACGGTGGGGCGAGGTGGGGGCTCCGCTCTGGCCCCGGCTCAGCAGCACCTGCCCACGCCAAGCAGCCCGAGTGGTCAGGCCACGCGGCCAGGGCCCAGCCTGCAGCCACCATCACCAACCCATGTCAGGGGGCCCAGAGACGGGTCAAGGTGAGAGGAGAAGCAGGCAGCAGGCCTGCAACCCTCTTCCTGTGGTGTCAGAGCCAGGAAAAGGGCCGTGGCCAGTGTGGGGTGCCTGGAGCTGCCAGCAGGAAGCCAAGGGTCCGAGGCAGGCAGCATGGGTGCTGCCCGTGTTCCAGGCTCGGGACAGTGAGGGCGTCTTTGGCCAGAGAGGTGGTGGCAGTGAGCAGCTAGAGAGCACTCGGGGGGGTGGGGGCCTGGGCTGGGGAATGGCTTGGTGGGGCCAGAAAGGAAAGGGGGGCAGGCCTGACTCCTCGGGGAAGTGGAGAGGCTGGGCCAGGACTGCAGGCCCTAGGCTGGGCGGGGGCGGAAGTGAGGCAGGTAAGAAAGATGCAAGACAGAGGGGCCCTGGCTGCGCTGCGGGCAAAGCCCTGGGCCTGTCCGTCCGTCTGTCCTCCCCCCGCAGTCACTGCTGCTTCTCTGACCTTCGGGGCCGGAACCTCCGTGGGCCCGTCGCCTTCCTCGTGGCCACGGCTGCGGTGAAGCCCACCAGGCAGCACAGGGACGTGGTGCTGAACTTGAGCGTGTCCAGCCAGCTGGGCGAGGCCGCCTGCAGGTACTGCTCGGCCAGGTGCAGCGCCAGCAGCAGGGCCCACAGGCCGGCGGAGAAGGCGTCGATCCTCCGGAGCCTGCGGGGAGAGCGGGAGTGAGGGCCAGCGAGGCAGGATGAGATGACCCCTCCCGCTCCTGCCACCTCGTCCAGCCCCAGCCCCGCTCCGAGGACAGAACCCAGGGCCACGAGGAGAGCGGGGGCCTCTGAACGCCGCTTCCAACGGTTACAGGCCGCACGACTCTGAGTCGGTGTTTCTCTGAGCCTCAGTGTTCTAGTCTGTACGATGGGGCTAAGAAACCTCCCTCAGAGTCACCAGGAGAGGAGGTGGACACCGTTCGGTACAGGGTCTGCAACCGCACAGGGAAGCAGAGCAAAGGCCCAAGGGCGCCCACTAGAGCCTCCAACAGCCCGTGAGCTAGGTTATCATCACCCGACTCTGCAGATGAGGAGCCTGAGGTGGAGCAGCGAGGCAGTGTGGCCCCAGTGGCCCCTCAGAGCCCCTCCCCTCCAGCCTGGAGCTTTCCTCCCACTGTGCCCCGCCCCGCCTGCCCCCCACGCACCTGATGCGGCCGGCCAGCAGCATGGCCAGCAGGCAGGTGAGCAGGCCCAGCCCCACGACGCCCATCTGGTGGCTCTGCCCGAAGGCCCAGGCCTCGTGCAGCTTCTCTGCCGCGTGCTTGGGCAGCAGGCCCAGCAGCTGCCGCCAGCCCTCGGCCCCAGGGGCTGTGCTGTTGTCAGGCGGGGCCGAGCCATTGCTACCAGGTGGCAGGGCCGGGGTCAGGGGCGCCCCCGGGGCAAAGGGGTTGCTGGTGCCATACAGCGCGGTGGTCAGCAGAAAGGCGCAGGCCAGGAAGGCGAGGGCTCGGAGCACGATGACCTGGAGCGGGGCCTTCACCACGGACGAGCAGAAGCTCTGAGGGAGGGAGGGAGGGAGGGACTGGTCAGCGAGAGGGACAGAGCCACCGACATCCGTCCTGGGGCCCACTCCGTGCGCGGGGGTCTGGCCAGGGGCCCACCTGCTGAAGAACCCTCCAGTTCCTGATGATCAGAGACGCCCTAAATTCTCACACACTCTTGGCTTTGTTTCTGGTTCACCACTGGCTCCCATTAATCTGTCTCATTTCTGGGCCGTCACCCCACCGCGGGCTCCTGTGTGGGGAAGAACTGTGCTGCCACGTTCTCTACAGAAAGCCTTCTGACATGATGGTGACCTCTTCTTTCAAGTAGGTTTTTTTCAATCGTTTTCAAATTCTCATGAAAAATTCCTACTGTGGCTTTAACTACAATTGTGATAAGTATACAGATAACTCTGGCCAAAATTAAGCTTAAAAATACAGCAGTAAGTTGTTCAGTCTGGGAACACGGTGGAGAGGAGGAAAGCAAGGGTCAGAGCATCCCACTCTGTGCAAATGGGCGTGTGGCTGGCACGTGGCCGTGTGGTCGGGGGCCTGGCTGCAGACTGGAAACCACACACCAACCAGTCAGCGAGAGGGCCACAACCAGCAGGGCACCTCTGGGGACCCAGGGGGTGGGTGGGAGTTTCTTTGGGGAGGATGGTTTTTACTTCTAAACCCACTTGCTACTTATATCACATTTTTTTAAGCCAGGACGTTCCAGCATCTGAGTACAGTGATAAAAATTAACAATGGTTTTAGCCAGCCAGTCCTGGGCTCAAATCCTGGTGACACCACACACCAGGTACGTGGCCCTCTGCAGGTGACTTAACCTCTCCAAGTCTGGTTTCCATGGCGCCCTGGAGAGCACCCACCACGAAGGCGCTGGGAGGAACCCACACAGGTGTTGGTTGGGAGGTGCCCAGGCTCAGCAGGGCAGCTCAGAAACCCGTCGCGCATGCAAATAACAAACATTCTCCTTAGGACCCCCGCTCCGCTCCGTGTCTGGGGACAGGTTGGGACGTGGCCCCACGGGACAGTTGCTGCCCCAGGGAAAAGGGCCTCAGCTCTGCAGAGCTGCCCCCCAGTCACTGGCCCAGCCCTCTGGGAAGGGGTTTCCCGCGCAGACTCAAGGGCTGGGATGCCTGGAGTGCCCCGCGGACGCCCCTCGGACCTGCGTGTGGCTCTGGTCGGCCTCCCGGCGCCTGAACTGGTGGCTGAGCAGCAGGGCGCGCAGCTGGCGGTTCTGGTGCTTGATGTAGTGCTCGACGGCCGCCTGGCACGGCCGGCACAGCTTGTACGTCTGCTCCAGGTGGTGACGGTACGCCTCGATCTCCTCGTCGTATCTGCCCTGCGGAGGCGGACAGAGGCTCAGGGTCTCCGGGGGCGACCGTGTGCAAGTCGTCCGCAATCTGCACCTGCTTCCCCCGCTGCCCAACGGGACAAATGGCTGGGAATAAGGGCCGCCCAGCGGCCGGGACACAGCAGGGCCCTCAGGTGACAGCAGACACTCCAGCCAATTCTGTCGCTCCGAAGGACGCACCTTGAGGCCAGAGTCTGGGACGTGGCCCCTGCTTCAGGCCCTGCTCCCGGACTCCAGAGCCCCAGGAAGGCAGGTGACCCACGGGGGAAGGTAACTCTGGGCCGACACCACCTGGACGCGGGCAGATGGACAACCCAGAGGTGGGGCTGCCTCCCCGCTTAAGCCCAGTGGTCTAGAAGACACTGGAGAGCCCGTGGCCGGGCCAGGGCCCTAGCAGAAACCAAAGGGCCTTTAGGTTTCAGGAACAGCCCGGGAGGCTCGAGTCCCACCCCTCCTCCCCCAAGAGATGCAGCAACACACCCCTCCCTCCCTGCTTCCAGGCGAGGGCGGGAGGGTTATCAGTTTGGTCTCTTGCTGGGACTGAATGTGCCAGAAGAGGTGCCCTGGCTGCCTCATCGCACATGCCTGCCCTTCTCTCTGCAGCCTCCCTGCCTCTCCCCGCCTCTCCCCTCCCAGCCCCAGCTCACCTCCATTTCCCTCCCTACCCCACTCCCAGGCTGGGCCTTGGCAAAGTCAGCGTCTCTGGGCTTCAGCTGGGATTTTCTGCTGAGGTCACGGAACCCCCAGACTGGGCGAGGTGACATCAGCTAGATGACAAGGCTGCTGGGCGCCACGGTGGACCCGGGGGAGGCAAAGCCCTAACACCAAGCCTCTCGGCAGCACCTGTCTCCCCTCCTCTCCCACAAGCTGGGACATCGTCCACCAACTCCAGAGCAAACTGCCCGCCATCCAGTGGCTAAGACTGACTCAGAGGGACACGGACAGGATGGTCCAACAGGGCCCCAAGCTGGAGCCCAAGGACCCTACCTCCCCCTACCAGGGACAAAGCCCTCTGGACTGGCAGGAGCTGGGCTTTCCACGATGCTCCCAGGCTTGGGGCCCCCAGAGCAGTGACGCGAGACAGGAAGAGCGAGAAGCGAGCGGCAGCTGAGATGGACTAGATCGCACACCCGGAACACAGGGCCAGCATGGGGCTGGGGTGAGGAGGGGCCTCCCCTCCACTGCTCTAACCCCCAGCCCGTCCCACACCCCGCTCACCTCATCGCGTGGCGAGAAGGCGGCCAGCTGCTTGATCTTGGTGGTCTGGTGGTGACTGCACCGCCGGCACAGCAGCACCTGGCTGCTCACCCACTGCGGGGGCTGCATGGGGGCCCGGGGGCCGGGCGCGCCGCTCACCACGTGGTTCAGGTGCTCCAGGTACTGGGCGGGGATCGGCTTGTTGTAGTCGCCGTTCTGCCGGGGGGGAGGACCTGAGTCAGGGGGAGCCCCTCCCTACGGGCAAGAGCCTCCGCACGGGTTCGGGTTCGGGTTCGGGCCCGGCGCCGGACAGAGGGCCCGCGTGCCGACACGCCACGGAAGTGGATCGCTGACACTCCCTTGCTTTACGTGCAACGCAGAAGCTCTTCTTCCAAAAAAACTTCACGGGAACCCCCAACACAGGTGATACGCTGAGGGTACAGCCTGGACCCCGCCCCCTGCCCACACCCCCACCTGGTGTCCCTCCTCAGGACCCAACAGGGGCTGGCACAGGGGGCGGCAAACTCTGGCGCTGGGCTGGCCGCCCACGCCTGTGAATAAAGCTTTCCCGGGCTTTATTCACAGCCACACGCGCTCCACGTGTCTGTGGAGGCTCTGCAGTGCCGCGCAGTCGCAAGAGACCGTGTGGCCTGCAAAGCCTGAACTCCTCCCTGCCCGGCCCGCAGAGGGCCTGCTGACCCCGGCCTGGTGCAAGGCGGAGACTGGGCTTCAGAGCCAGAAAGATCTGGGTCTGAACCCAAACCCGCCAGTTTCAGAGCTGTGACTCTGCACAAGTCACCCCAGCTCCCCGAGCCTGTCTGCCCCTCCTCAAAGGAGGCCCAGGGCCCGCAGTCCTGGCTGGGGGGGCCGCACCTCCTGGAAGCCGTTGTACTGCTCGCAGTGGGGGCAGTCCCAGCAGTTGCGGTTCCCATAGGGCACCACCGTGTCCTGGTTGCAGAACCAGCAGTTGACGACGGTGTGTGTCGGCTTCATCCTGTGGACGAGCAGAGGGGAGTCAGAGGGAAGGCCTCGTAGCCACGCGACGGGAGACCAGGGAGAGCACGCGGGAAGCGGGGTGGGGACCCCGAGCTGGAGACGCGCCGGGCCACGGGGCCGGCAGGGACCAGGCTCTAGGCCCACCCGCCCTCCCCGCCGGGCCCGCAGACCTGGGCCTCTTCCCGGGGTGCGGGAATGGTGCTCCCTGGGGAGCTTCCAGAGGGAAGGCACCTCCGGGCTTCACAGCAGTCCCCAGGAGAGCGAGGGCCGAGGAGGCCAAGGGATAGGGACTGCGGAAGGCTGCTCAGCCTGGGGCCACCCCTCCCCGGCAGGGGGACAGGACAGGCTGGCCACAGTGGCCCTCGCCGGCCACACGTGTGCTGACGGGTGGGGTGTGCAGGATAGTCCCGGCCCAGACACCGGCGGATCTGTGCTCTAGGGCCCTCCATCCATCTCCCTGGCTGCTGGGGGTGTGTGTGTCGAGGGGGCTGGGGAACGGACATGGCCACTACCAAGCAAACCCCTCCAGTCCCAAGAATCTAAAACAATGTGGGCGACAGGGGGAAGCTGCTTGAGGCCCTGGGGTCCTGGCCTTGCCACTCCTGTCTCCCTACTCACCCCCAGAGTCCACCTCCAGCTCTGGGGGTGCCGCCTGGGCCTCTGCTGGGATGGGCAGCCATACCACACACGGACACCCCTACCGTCCACAGGACGGCACGGCCCCAAGCTTCCGCGAGCCAGAGCCCCAGGCTCCGCCACCTTCTCCTCTCCCAGCCTCAGCCCGCGTCTGCAAAGTGGGAGCGATCACAGAACCAGGGCATCTGCGTGTTACAAGGACCCAATGACACAAGACACGTAAAGGTGCTTCGCAACGCAGGGCGCTGGCTGTGTCACTACCCTGTCCCCGGGATTGTCAGGGGCCTGGAAGAGAGGCTGGCCCCCCGGGAAGCAGAGCTGCTGCTTCTGACTCCGCTGATGCTTCCTGGCCTTGCCCTTCCACTGATCATGGGCAGGTTACTAGAGTTCTGCAAGCCTCAGTCTTCTCACCTGTCGACCGGGGACAAGACATGTCAAGTGTGGGAAGCGCTTACAGTGCCCAGCTAAATACCCAATAAATGACAGTTTACATGGGGAGGGTCGGGGAGGGGAGGAGAAAGCCCGGACAGAGACAAGGACATGAAACCAGACCCTGCAGGGAAGGGTCCCAGGGTCCACAGAGGGCACCTGGCTCACCCCAAGCAGCTGCAGCTCCAGTTCAGGCCGAGGCCCTCGGAACGAACGACAAGGGACCGCGCGTCTTCAGCATCACTGAATCCGAGGGCGAGGCCCCGAAACAGCAGCACTGGGCAGCGCGGCTCGCGGTCATGGTGTGGCCTTTGGGGAAAGTCATTTCTTTATCTGGCCAAGGGGGATAATGATAATCCCTGCCCCCAAAAGGCTGCCGAGGGGATCAAATGAGAGAATCTAGGGAAGCGCTGAGCTGGGCGGGTGATCAGCGGAGGCATTTTGACAGCTTCACCGGGCTTCGGGCAAAGAGCAGTGGAAGGAGGCGGCTAGCAGTTCGGGAACCTGCTCTGCTGGGAAGCCGGTCCTTGGCGATCCTGGGCATTTAAGCGCTTGGCTCTCCCTCTGTTAGTTTGTACCTGCTTTCCGGGCTGCTCTGTCAGAGCGCACAGTGGTGTGTCCAAAGGGGTGATGAGGCAGCCGGGAAAACCTCTCCCCTCGCCCCCAGGTCCTGCTGTCCTCACGATGCGTTCGTCTGCCCCCTTCACCCCAGAAGCCCACCGCACCACACCCCGCCTCTGGAGAGAAGCCAGCAGAAGGGCTGGCAGCCCACGAATAAGGAGAGATGGGAAGGGAATAAAGACAACCGGTGGCAGGCGAGCAGGAACTGAGGCTTTGGTCCAGGGGGCCAGGCACGGAGCCCCTCCTGCCCAGGAAGTCATCATTTCCACCCTGAACCTCCAGCTCTGTTGCTAGGGAAGTGAGCCTGGCCTGGAAGCGGGTGGCAGGAAGGGGAGGCTGGGGATGAGTCCTGGTCCCTGGGCCAGCGGCTCTGGCTTGGTAATCCCTGCCCAGGGTTGGCGGGGTGAAGGTCCTCTCTCGCGGACAGGGCAGCTGCCTGCCACCTTGGCCAGATGGGGTCCCCACGCCAGGAAGCCACCTCCCACAGCTCCCATGGGGTGAGCCCTGAAAGCGCGTGCAGGCCTGTGAGCGGCAGACGGGCCAGCAAAGCTACGGGGAGCTGGGTGTGAATGTCAGCTCCCCAAGCGCCAGCGCCGCTGCCGCCCGCCCGAAGCGTCACGCGCCGGACACGTGGATGGAGTGACTCACATTCGCGGGCTGCGCCTGACGGCTGACCTCACAGCTCGTGCGTACCGTCCCCACAGCCACTGGGCGGTCCTGGCCTCTGGGCCTGCACCCACCTCTACCAGGCCCGACGCGGGAGCCTTTGGGTCAGCCTATTCTGAGCCCGCTTAGCCGGGGTCCTGCTCAGGGAGACGCCCCTCCACCCTGCTCCCCTCCTAATCCCTCAACCCGCTTCCCCGGCCACCTCCATCCCCAGTGAGCCTCTGGGTCAAACCACTCTTCGTGGTGGACAAGACAGAATGTCCCTGTGACACAGGCAGGAGCAAGTTAGATGGGTCCAGGCCAGGCCACCTCAGGTGGAAGGCTGGGCCCCAGAGGGTCTGGAAGGTGCTCGCCCAGCTCCTGCTACCTGTGTGCTGAGCTCTCAGGCTCTGCTGGGGTTGGAGGAGGCCTGAGGCAGCCAAGGGCAGGATGGGCCCCCGGGTGGGGAGCCAGGGGCAGCTGCAGGCTCTGGAACCATCCCTCCACAAGCCCCAAACCCACAACGGGGAAGAAAAGATGAACACAGGCCCCCTAACAATGGTATCACCCCCTCAGCCCCAAACACGGACAGTTAGTTACAACAGAGCCCGTGCCCTGGCATCACGCCGTGCCCTACAGGTCTGGTGGGAGCGGGGGGCGTCAGCTCTAGCCCACCACTGGCCCACCTCTCTGAGGGCTGCAGCTCCAGGCCCTCGGCCCAGGACCCTGCCATGGGGTGGGCACCTGCTGTGAGCCCAGCACTGTGCCACATGGAAGAGACACTGCATGGGGCTCAGTCCCTGTTGGGGGGCGGGGGGTGCTCAGAATCTGGGGGAGGCCCGTGCGTCCACCAGTCTCCACCAGGCCCTGAGAAGTTAGTTCCCCGAGAGGGTCTGGCACACAGCCGGTGACGCTGGGCACCATGTGCTGGCCTGGCGGGGTCTGGAAGATGGTCTCTAAGAGTCAGGCTGGTTCCCTCGGGGGCCGAGAGGTCAGCCTCCAGCAGGGCCCCGAAGGGATCCCAGGACAGGCTCACAGGCGAGGGGTCCTTGTCGGACCCCACACGGCTCCTCACTTGCTCCTCTATGCCCTGAGTGTTGTCCGATCCACCAGGGAGAATCCAAGGAGCAGCCTCCTGGGCAGCGGGACAGCGGCACCAATGTGCAACTCAGTGCCACCAGGACCCAGCGGGCCTCCAGCCGCCCGCGCCGGCCTCGAGGCGGATCACACTTAGGCCCACAGCAGTCCAGCCAACACCAAGACAGAAAGCCCGGATCCGCCCTCGGTGGACCACGCTGGTCCCTCAGCACAGCCCGCGCTGGCTGGGCACATGCTGGATCGCAGCGAGGCAGAGACGAGCGAGGCTCTCCACTCCTGACCCGGACACAAGGACGAGAACGACGACCTCACAGGGCAGCTGGTGACAGGCGCCACAGGAGAGAGCCAACACGTGGCGCATTTGCCGTCACCCTCAAGAACGGGTTTGCTGGCCAGCAAGGCAAACGAGCAGGTGGCCCTCAAACAGATGGACTGCGGGCAAGGGGGGCACCACCCAGCATGCGTGCAGAGAGCAGGGTCCCCCCAGCCAGAGCGCGCAGCACCAGGAGAGCCTGGCGAGAGGTGAGCGGGAACCAGGGACCCTGGACGCCGGGCCGAGGCTCTGCTCCTTTACCCAGGAGGCGGCATCCTCTCCGTCTCCAAACACCAGAAAGTGGACAATCCAATAACCACCTATGGGGGCCTCCAGAGGTCTTGATAGGGATGTGCTGGCAGGAGATGGACACGATGCCAAGCGGCAGAGCCTGGGGGTGGGAGTTTGGGTGGGTGGGGGCACAGGAAGCCACCAAGACTGCCTGGGTACAGGGCGCGCCAGCCTGGGGAAGTGTAACTGGGGCTTCCACCCGGCCTCCTATGGGTGCAGAGCGACAGCCAAGCTGCTCCGTGAGGACCCAGAGCACGAGGCTTGGTTAGGAGCTGAAGAGCCAGTGAGGCAGGGCTCTGCCGTTTAGCAACTTGGTGTCGTAGGGCAGGAAGCCCAATCTCCCTGGGCCTCTGTTTCCTCATCTGTAGAATGGGGCCAACAGCAGCTCCTGCCCCCGCCAGGTCACAACACACGGTCCGGTCAAGAGGACTCCGCGGGTGGGAAGCCAGGGTTGGCCCTGCCTGAGGCTCTGGGGACCGCAGCCCTTCAGAGAAGCGGGCTCTTCCCCCTGCTCCCCGGCCGATCCTCCGTCCAGGTCCCTCCATCTCTGTGCTGAGCCCCCAAACACCCAGCCAGCCAAGTCCATTTCCAGAAACAACTCTCCTCACATGCCCTCCCTAGGGTCATTCACAACCCACGCTGTGGCCAAAGCCATTCCTCACTGTCACTGTTTCCCCCACAGAGGGAGAAGGGCTCAGCCTGGTCTCGCTTCTGAATCGTGACAGTGGCTAATTTATGACCCCCAGACAAAAGCCAGCGCTCTGGTAAAATCTGAGAGCCTCCTGGAAAAGGGCTGGTCCTTCTCAACCAAAAGGTCCCAACGCCACACCACGACTCTGGTGTCACGCCACACTGGTACCCTCCTGGCTCCCCTCGAAGCAGCTCGCCCAACACTGCACCAAGGCCTCAGACTCCTGTCTCCGGGAGAGGGAAAGCTGTGGCTGGCAGCCCAGGTGGGGAGACGGGACCCCCAGGAACAGCCGCAGCACAAGACGGCAGCTTGAGGCACAGTGAGCAAACCCAGTGCGAATCCAGCCACACACACCAACACAAGTGAGAGCGGCAAAGCCTGGAGACAAGGCCTGGCCCAGGCTCTGATCCCTGGGCTGACATTCCCTGCCCCCGGTTAACTGGGAGGCAAACCGGTCTCTGGACACACCTCTGCAGCCGACACGCTCTGGGAATCTGAGCAACAGCAAAAGCTGCATGCACCTCTGCACCTCAGCTCCCTCGTGCGTAAGATGACTGGTTTGAACCAGCTGGTCTGGCAAGCCCCTCCAGCTTCCAAATTTTGGGCAGAAGCTGGGACACATACAGCTGTGCGCTGTCAGGGACCCCTTGAGGCCGCCCCCTCCTCAGCCTGCCAGTCTGGCTCATCCTGCAGACACAGCTGATGTCCCTCCTACCCCTTCCTCCCCCGGGAAGCCTGTGACTCAGTCGCCCTCACTTCTTTTCCCCTTGGGTGAGAAGCAGTACACGGTGGTGGCTAAGGAAGAACAGACATGTCCGCCGGGTTCAAGTCCCAGCTCCCCCGCTTGCTGCCGAGTGACCGTGGGCAAGTTCCTTCGCTTCTCCCACCTAAGAGCTGTGCTTCCACATCCCCTGCTGAAGCTACAAGCCCACCCATTCTGTCTCCAGAATGTTCTCACAACCCCACCTTTTTTCCCTATCCCCTGGGAAGGTGGATCAAGTGGGGAGACAGTGGGGCTGCCCCTGAGGTCCTCCTGAAGCAAGACGCTGTTAAGCTTTTATCCCTGACCATGGAGGCCAGCTGTGCACAGGGGGGTCAGAATGATCTCGGAGCCAGGGTCGGGGGAGGGGAGCCGCCACTGAACCCGCTCGGCAGCCCAGCCCGGTTTAAACACCTCTGAAGTATGTCAGGCTTGCCTGCTCTTGGAGGCTGTGGAGCCCGGGGGTTAGGGATGCAGGCTCCAGGGTCAGGATGCGTCAGCTCACACCCTGACTCGTCTAATTAATAACAATTTATGTAGCTCTTTTGTCCCTCAGCTTCTCTAGACAGAGCAGGGGTTGTGACTCTGAAATGGGCTTACGTGAGATTAGAACAACGCCCGAGACAGCGTATGCGGCTCAGAAACCACCGGCTGGTGTTCACGCGACCCAACGTGCCCCTGAGGACCAGGGATAGGGGCTCAAGACGGAAAGGTGCAAGGCCCGACCCCCGCTCGACGCTCCCGCAGGGTTTGGGGGTCCTGCAGACCCTGCGGCTGGGCCAGCGCAGGTCTCCGCGAGGCAGGAAGTTCGTACCTCAAGCGCTGGCTGTCCCCGCCAGCCCCACATTCCTGGGGTGCCCCAACCCACTCCTCAGCCGCTTCCCGACTGGGGATCCCCAGCCCGGTTTTCTTTCCGGGGGCGGGGCGTGCACGGTGGGTCTCGGCGCGGGGACACACGGGCCGGGCCCCACCGCCGCGCCGCGGCCTCGCCGCGAACGGACAGCGAGGCGCGGGCGGCCCCGGAGCCGGCGGGCTTGGGAGGAAGGCGGGCGGAGGGCGGGGGAGGGGGCGCGGGCGTGATACTAGCCGGCCGCGTGGGCCGCGCGCACTCACCTCCGGGCGATCCGGTAGAGCAGCACGCCGGCGGCGGCGCACGCCGTGACTCCCAGGCCGCCGGCCAGGCCGGCCGTTGGGTAGCGGGCCAGCAGCGCGCTCATTCCCTCCATGGCTCCTGGCGCGGGCGATGGGCGGTGGGCGGCGGCAGGCGGCAGGCGGCAGGCGGCAGGCGGCGGCGGTGGCGCTGGCGGCGGGGCCGAGGGCCGCGGGCGGGACGCGGAGCGGCGGCGCGCGCCTCCTCCCGCCGTGACCTTCGCCGCTTTGTAGCCGGCGCGGGCCCTCCCCCTGACTCGGCGCGCTCCCGCCGCGCAGCCAATCGGAGCGTGGGGCGAGCCCGGTGGGCGGGGCGCCGGCGGAAGTCTCCGTACCGGCCAGAGCGCGCCCTCCCGCGGCCGGAGTGGGGAGGTGGCGCGGGGCCCTGGCCGACCCTTCTCCGCTCCCGCTTCGCTCGCCCGGCGCCCCAACTTCAGCATCCCGGGCTAGTTAAGTCTTTCCCCGGCTAGTCCTGTCTTCCCAACGCCTAGCCAAACCGGGCCTATGCGCGCGACGCTGTTTTACGGCAAGTCGGAGCTTCTTAAGCCGCTTCCACGGAAGCCACTCCAATGGTCAAAAAATTAGTTTGCAGAAACATGAACCCCGCCCCCTCCCGCCATAGGGAGGAAGGTAACTAGATCATGGGACAGCCATGCTACGGAACGTAATTCAACTATTAGAATGTCAGAGCTATAGGTATTGGCCTACAGGGATGAAACACTTAAAAAAAAAGCAACATGCACATTAATTTTGATAATACCTAAGTTTGAATAAACTCGTATAATATGTGTATGTGTATTGGAATAGACGATGGTTAACATTGAACTGCAAACAGCTACCTCGGGGGGTGAAGATTCACTTCATGAAAGTGTTTTAGTATTATTTGTTTGTGCTAAATTACTTTTAAAACTTAAAAAGAAAAGTGCAAGTTGGGAATATTTGTATTTAATTCCACAATATCTATTTCAGCGTTCCACAACTATTCGTGTTTTTTGAGGTCAACATTAGAATCCTTACCGTCCTGGACAGTGATGGGTGATTTAGCAGCAAATGTTACCTGTTTCCTGTTGCTGGTTAATCTGTCCCACATCCTAGTCCTATGCCTTCACCAGGAACTGCAGACAAGGGAGCAGGGCACGAAGCCTGGGCAGTGATGAGAGTCGGCCTGGATGCTCCACTTTCTTGGAAGTAGGTGTCAGAGTAGAGGCTTTCCTTCGCTTCATTTCTGCTTTCACCACAAATGAATGAATAGCAGTGAAGCTTCCCTTCAAAATGTGAGGCGTTGTATTTAAGCACCATTCTCTTTCCAAGGAAGATTAAGTGTCTGTAGAACGTCCCACTCAAAGGAAGGGCTCTGTGATCTATGTGGACAAAGAATGCACCCAACAGTTCTGTCCTGGGCATGACTAGAAGCTCACCTTGACTGGGGTGGAATCGTAATCCTTAAGTGAATCGAATGGAATGGTTTGCTGGACCTTAGCTTCAGGGTCAGATCATTGCGTAGGCTCGGATGCCCCTTCCACCTTACGTTCGTCTACTCAGCAAGCAGCATAAACCCACGATTGGTCCAGTTTACTACTTACCTCCGGCGAGCCAGGCAAGCCTCAGAGCCTCTCTCATTTGTAAAATGTGCATGATGGTAATACGCGCCTCACAAGTTTGTCAGAATTAATTTAAATGAGAAAGTTAAGTAACACCTTGCACAGCGCATGGCACACACGGGTAAGCAACGAGGGTTTTAAAAGTCTTATACATATGACTACTGAAAAATGGTGAAATGCCAGTGACTAAGAGAAATCAATCATGGGATTTTTCCATTAACAGCTCAGTGATATACGCCACTTTAAAATCCAATAAGCCCCTTTATAGAGGAAGCATCACTTTCTTCCTGCTTGTTCTCTTCCTACTTCTGGTATGCAATGTTTCTTTCATTTCAATGCCCTGGTGCAGAAGCAGAGAACTAAATTATACCAGCTTAACGTCAAACTTAGTGCCTCAAGAATGTATAAGTGGAAATTATTTCCAAATAATTCTCATACCCAACTAGTGAATATCAAGCAACCTAACTTTTGAACTTCGTATTAGATAAAATCTTGAGAAGAATTCAGGCTTTCGTATGAACATTAAAATAGGAAGGTGTTGCTAAGTGCCACTATTAAACAGTTAAAATGAGCCTCTGGAATAGAAATACCTTTGCTGTCACGCATTGTCAAATCCCTGAAGTTTGACTGAAGTCATTTATTTTGACTTCCATTTAGTGTTCACAGTTGTAGCAAATTACGCTAGAGGGGCTCAAAAACACCAGCCAACCTCCTTTATGACCAAAGTTGAAGAGAATTAAACTCAGTTGTATTTCAATTTGAAAATATCCTCTTCTCATCCCTACCAGAGTATCTGCCACTGAATCTGAAGTGACAGGGCATCAGTGATTAGAATCAAGTATCCTTCTAGATATTCAGATTGAAAAATAACCTTAATGTACAGTATATGCAAATTCCAATGAAAGAGTTCATGGGAAGACCATCTGTCTTACCTGCCTTCTGTTTTATTATCTTTCTGTCCTTTATTAAATTTCCTTTAAAAATGAGGGGGGGTTTAAAACTGGTGATTTCTCATTTCTAGGATTTTTTTTTTTTTAACCTTAAATTCTAGGGTATTTAAACAACACCAATGCCTCCTGTCAGAATAAAAGAGCACTGCCCTAGGGGTGGGCAGTCAACCGTGCTCCCCGCCCCTCTTCTCCAGTGGTGGAGCCCCGAGAACAGGGCTGCAGACGTGCCATGTTCCACACTCACAGACTTGGGAGGCTGCCCTCTGACACTCTCACAAGGGACCTGGGCTTGACTAGGCTGAACTGGGGGAAGTACATCCAGGGTCAAGGTAATTGGTAAACCATTCTTTAAAACTCTTGCCTTTGGTTCAAACTGGGGATAGAGGATAACTTCTGGAAAAGGTTTATAGTTTAAAATATTTAGTGTCAGGAAGCTGTACTTATTTTTTTTAACTCAGCAGCCGGAAAGCTTAAATGATCAATCTGTGGAAGGTTTGGAGACTAGCTGGGAAGTCTGTCCTGGTCTGCCCTGTGCCATCAAGATGTGACACTTCCTACCCGTCCCACAGTGCAGGATCTTACAGTCAGATTAGAAAACAACTGTACCTTGACTTGATAGTTTTTCTCTGCATTTCTAGGCTTATGCTTCACTGAAGTCCTCAGCTACAGTTTACCCTATGGCGGACATAAAAGAGGACACAAAACAAATTTATACTTAAATACCATGATTTAATTTACTGGCTGCTTAATCCTGAATTCTCTTAAGTTAAAACAAAACAAAACAAAACAAAAACAACCAAAAGTTATAATTAACTGTTAACGTTAATGAATTTAAACCTTCCAGAAAGCATGAATCCAAAAGGAAATGTCCAACAGGTGATACAAGCCAGATATTCTACGGCCTTTCCTGTTTCGGTCTCAAACATTCTACACATCAATGGAAAAAAAAAAAATTCTCTAGAGTTTCTCAGTTTTATTCTTCTAGAGCACAATTTTCTGGTCTGTTACTGAGCATGGTCTTCTAACAGGTACACAATTAACTCATAGGTAGACAACACAATGGCAGTATTTGGTATCTGCCGGATGAGCTGGGCAAAGAGTCCTCTATAAAAGGCCAGGTAGCCTTCTTCCCGGAAGACCAGCCGAGCAGTCTGGACAAAAGACTTGTACTTGGTGCCCTCCTCCCGGAGCCGTGTCCTTATGACTTCTGCAGAGAGAAACACACATTTCAGGCTACAGATGAACTGTACTTCCAAGCAATATGTGCAGAGAATGCGAAGCACACAGCTTTTTTTTTTTTTTTTTTTTTTTTGGCGGTAC
>NW_021145916.1:0-5234 GCF_002837175.3 Physeter macrocephalus | reverse complement strand
TCAGCGGCCATGGCTCACGGGCCCAGCCGCTCCGCGGCATGTGGGATCTTCCCGAACCGGGGCACGAACCCGTGTCCCCTGCATCGGCAGGCGGACTCTCAACCACTACGCCACCAGGGAAGCCCAGCACACAGCTTTATAAACATTAATGTACAGCTATGGCTCTTTGCCATCTCGGCTCTATTTGGTTGGGGTAGTCACAGAGAGACAACGAAAAGTTCTTTTCAGAACATTTTCTAACTTTGGGAATTGGTCAATTAGGTAATTGGTCAATTGTCCCAAGACTGATGTATACATACAAAAGTACCAAATAACTTCTAAGGGTTTAAAAAATAAGCTTAGTTTGAATGGGACTCAATTTTAAGCTAGTTTATGGTTTTCTACTCTCAATGAAGTAAACACTGTCATTTCCCGGAGGTGTATTTGTATTACGTATGGCGACATCTCCAACGAAACTTTCTTCCCAGGTACTCCCCAACTTTCTCCTCCTACCAGGATCCTTCTCGACTCCGTCCAGCCTCCTCCTTTTTCAGACCCTTGCCCACGTGGCCCTGCCTCACCCTGGCACCCACAGCATGACACCTGTGACTGCCTGTCAAGCGGACTGCAGGGCACGTGACCCGGGAAGCATCCAACCCCCTCTCTGCAAGCCCGTCGGGCTGCTCAGTGCCCCAGCACATGACGGGGACTCAATGACCTGTGAGAAGTTGACTGTGTGCATTTGTCACAGCTGACAGTGCAGCGGGTGTTTGAAAACAAAACCTGTTTTTCATGGCACAAGAAAATAAGCTGGTTTTTTTTTTTTCTTTTTAAAGTAGTTCAGTAGAACATTAGGTCTATTATTAATTCCTTAAAAAGTAAACTTACCCAAAGTAGTTCTCCTCAGCACTCCATTCAAAATGGAAGCTGAAATTTTTTTTTAAAGCTTGGCTCCTACATCATTTTTTTAAATTGAGGAATTTTAAATAAAATCCAGGTTTTTGGCTTCTTTGGAAACATCAGAAGTTCCACAACCCAGGGCCCACATTCCACACAGCCAAGTTTTGGCCACAGTCTGCTGGAGCCAAGTAAAGCAGAGTTCCAGCGCCCACGTGAGCTGCATACGTGAGCTGAAGCCAGCTGAGCCGGGCTCAGCTGCCCTGTCACCTGCAGCTGCTTGCACGTCCACCTGAGCTACGGAGGTCTGGATATACTGACACAAACTGATGGCTATTTTCCTGCTCCAGAAGGAAAAGCAAAACCTACCATGGGGGTAAGCGACACAGGAAGCACACCCCTTGGAAAGAGCAGCAGCTGCCATAAGTCCAAAAAAATTTGTGGAGTTTTTCTCAGTCCCATTTGTAGAAGAGGCTAAGGGAGCTTCTTTCAGATACTTCTTTAAATTTTCATAAATAGCAAAACAGATGATGGTTTCTGAAATTCCAGCGTACGAGGCTGTTAGTCCCCTGTAGAAACCACGAATGCCTTCCGTCTGGTAAACATAGCGAGCACACTGGAGCGTGTTCATCTGCTTGGAGCCTCTCACTCTGCACAAAGGAGACCAACGAGAGGCCGTTATGACAACACGCTAAGGAGCCCGCCTGCTGCACCGAGTCACAAAGAGTGGCTAAAGAGAAACCGCATGGTGGGCGCCACAGTCTTCCCTGGTCTGTGGTTGGCTGAGCCCGGCCTGCTGTGAGGCCAGGCCCATCAGCTGGGACACCCGACAGGCCCACAGGATGGGACGTGCACCTGTACTGAGTCACAGGCTCGTGCTCAGGGTCTTCGATCTACTTTTGGAAAGAGCTGCCTGGAAGGTGTTCATCACAGAGGAAAATACGACTGCAACAGAATCAAAACAATCCCAATGTCTACACATGGGGAGAGATATGTAAACCGTGGCACATATACTAGATTAAAACAGCTGTGAAGGCAGTCAGATACGGGGAAGTGCTTAAAGTGGAGAGCTGGACAAAATTACATGTAAGGTATAATTGCGATTACTGTACAAATATGCTTTAAGAAAATACTGAAGGAAAAGTCCCCAACATTCCGACAGGGTGGTGAGTGTGAGTATTCTTTCTTATCGTTCTAGTCTCCAAATGGTGTATTTTGATTCCATTATTTCTACATTTGTGAAATTATAAACACAGAATAGACTATACAATAACTAAAAAGCCTTCGGCTTGGATGCTCCTACCCCACGACAGGAAGTTTTCATAAACCACCGGGATACAAACAGAATCCCAGGACTGGATAGTGTTCACACTGGGCGCACGTGGGAGACCCTCCTGTGGGGCAGCAGACCAGTGTTCTGGGTCCCCCCAGCCCGACTCCCTACCTGGAGTGACCTTTGTAACACAAACGCCAAGCACCTCACTCCCCTGCTTAACATCCTCTCATGCAGGGCTTCTCAACCTTGGCACTATAGATATTTGGGGCCAAATAATTCTCCGCTGGGGGCGGTCCTATGCGTTGTAGGATATCTAGCAGCAGCCCTGGCCTCCATCCACTAGATGCCACCTAAGTCGTGAGCGATAAAGACATCTCCAGACATTGCCAAATATCCTCTAACGGAGGACAGACAGGCCCCCTGAACCACTGCTCTAAAGGTTCTCTGCTGCCTCAAAATAAAGCCGAGTCCAAATGCCTATTCCTCCCCAGGGCTTTTAAGGATGTGGCCCTCTCTTTTGGCTTCTCCCGTCTTATCTCCCTGCACCTCCCTCCTTCTCCAGCACATCTGCATGCAGGACACACCCCTTCTTTCTGCTGTTTGGAATGAACAATACTTTCTTGCCTTAAGATTTTCTGCACAGCAGATTCCCTGCCTGAGGCACCTGCCGCTGCCCACCTGCCCACCGGCTATCCTGTAGATGGGAGGGTGGATGCCACAACAGCCCCTCCCTGGCTACACGTCCTGCCCAGACTGCATTAAGGACCCTCCAGGGTCCTGGAGCACCTCAGGCCTCTTATCCCACCAGCCTAGAATTCTCTTTATTTTCTGTGAAGCTGTGAGCTTCTGGAAGGCAGGGCCCATGTCTTATTCCCTGCTGTTTCTGCTGTGACAAGTTGCACAGGAAGCATGCAACAAATACTCATTGTTGAGGGCTATGTTAGCAGAGCCCACACAAACACAGCTTTCAAATGTCCTAAGCACGGGTCATTACCAGGCAGATTTAAAAGAATGCATATAAAGGAAGGCTCTCAGCGGACTCATGCATTTATCCGCTGCTAAACAGAAGTGACGTTAGGACACCGTGTGCACACCTGGAATTGGGAGTGATTGCTAAAGGTTTCCAGGAGAGGACGCCGGTCTGAAGCTTGCGGGACAAGGTGTTCTTGAGGGACAAGAAGGGGAAACGGGATTCCTGGTGAGGGGACGGCAGGTTCAGGGGGATGCAAGCATGAGAGCACATGACATTTTTAGAAAATTGTAAAGGCCCTTGAATGTTAAGCTGAGGAGTGAGGATTTGACCCGGAGAATAACTGGCATTCATCGAAGGGCTCTGAGCAAGCAATCTATCCAAAGTGATTAGACCTGATGCATTTTAGAAGGTTCTTTCAGACAGAACGGATTAGGGAGAACACAGAATCAAAGACCAATTCAGAGGCTGTGGGGGTCATTCAGGAGAAAAACAAGCTAAGGCAGACCCCACCTCCACTTCTAGGGGGCGCTCTCGCTCGCTCTCTCCCCTGCTTTCTTTACCGGGTAGCTTAAGGTTAGACTGGACTAGCTGGAAGTTTCCAGCGCCCCACACAACATTTCTAGGCAACCTAGTAACAGAAGGGTTCTTAGAATCCTATCACAAAGCATCGTTTACCATCTTCACTAACTTGAAATTACAGTAGTTATGGGGATGCTCTTTGATCTTGTTATTTAATGTGTTAAAGAATTATATTACTATATTGCAATTTTTAAAAAACCCACTGATAACTGTATTTCAATAATTGGTTTTCACTGCTTTTAAAAATATTGTTCTAAAAAGCACCTGTAGGCTTCACCAGAGACTGCCAAGAGAACCCACAGCATGAAAAATCTCAAGAATCCCTGGCTAGTTTCAGCACAGGAATCTCAGATATCTGAGGGCCTTGGAGATTAGAATGCCCCTTCTGAGACCAGGAGCATTTGCTGTTCTGCCCTTCCCGGCATCTTCCCACTTGAAAGAGAAGCCACCTGGAGGAGAGCCCGCAGCACTCCAACTTGGGGGCGGTGGGGTCATCCAGGAGCAGAGACCCACCGACTACCCTGTAGATCAGGGGCCACAACTAAGCGAACTTCCAACACCCCCTTGTGTGTTATTTCTGTTGGCCTTTGTCTCCCCACAAGGCTTGGCAGTATCAACCTCAGGACAAAAGGAGTTTCTACATATGTTTATATTCAGACAAAACAAGGATGGGGATGGCTAAGGACAATCTCACTCCACAGCTGGAACTGGTGGAAGAAAAAAAGCCCTAAGAATTCTTATATTAAGGAAGGTACAATTAACAACTTACTTCCGTTCTAGCTGCATCCGGGTTTTAACCATCCATATAGGATTCATTAAGGAATT
The DNA here is from genome assembly GCF_002837175.3 of Physeter macrocephalus. NCBI lineage: Eukaryota > Metazoa > Chordata > Mammalia > Artiodactyla > Physeteridae > Physeter > Physeter macrocephalus. Next base: position 705 of record NW_021145916.1, on the reverse strand, counting down.
TGTGACAAAAGCTGGAAGAAAAAAATAAAAGAAAATGTTATCAGTGAACAGAGTCAATGCTTATTAAAGCTGTCTATTCCATGTGATAAACTTTGAAATCAGGCTTTCAATGGCTTAATAATAAAAACAGATGGTAAGAAGCAGTTATATTTCCATACTACAGATGGAAGCTATAGTCCCCTAAAATGTAACATCTACTGGTATGTAGGACCTAACATATATCTCTCAATTTTCTAGCGCCCTGTCTAGTCCGTTCAGCCGCTAGGTGGTGCTGTTGATATTCCTGTTAATGTGGTTCCATTGGTAAATATATATGAAACTATTCTAAAACTAATTGAAAGGTTCAGGTTCAGAAATAATTTGTTTTAAAAAGTTGCTGATCTTACCCAAAAGGGTACCTGATATATAACTTAAAATAGAAGAAACTAAATCTCCATTTACCTGAATCCAAACTTCAACATTTTAATACTTGACCATTTTAGAAAATCAAAGTTTTAAGACTGATCTGCCTATAGTAACCATTTTTAAAGTAAGTCTTCTCCATCTTAATATTGCTAATCATTCCAGACCAACCAAAAAAGCAGTACTGACCTGACACACAGTGAGTCCTCTGGAATACCTCATCCCCTCCACAGTCTAAGTAGATTGATTAGATAATAGGACCCTAGATAGTGGTTTAAAAATCTCCCTCCGGGGCTTCCCTGG
>NW_021145915.1:21145-50000 GCF_002837175.3 Physeter macrocephalus | reverse complement strand
GGAGGGGGTGAGCTGAACATTCCAATCAGCCAAGTGGCCTCAGGGGAGCATTAGAGAAAAGGACAGTGGGAAGCTGGTGCTGGAGATCTCTTAATCCTGGGGAATTTAGAGTCACCACAAAGTGGACTCCTAAATGAGTAGGGATTTGCTTCTTCTCCCAGCCTCAACAGACTGCTTCTGCACAGGGAGGGCTTTGAAATAGCAAAGGTGACTTGGCTTGATTTGGCCAGGCTCACAGTTGGACACATTCCTCCTTTGGTTCCCAGGGTTCAGAAATAGTCTGGTGGGGGCATGGAAGTGCCCTGGGAGAAAGGAGATGCGGTCTTCTCAGGTGTCCCTGAGAGAGGACATAGGCTGCGTCAAATAAATGTGGAGGGGGCGTCCTGAACCACCATGGGGCATTTTAGGCTTAGTGGGCCTCGGAGTTGTCTTATGTGGTCCTCCTCGATGGAGACACTGAGTCCCATGAAAGAAAAAAGATCTGCTCGAGGTCCCCCTTGAGCAAAAGAGCACATGGCAGAGCCAAGGGTAAGACCTGGGTCTCCGGACCCTAAAGTCGGCTGACTCCTACTCCTTAGATATACAGCTTCTGCACCAGCTACAACCAGCACAAATCAGTGCAATGTTTTATTCAGTGCATGTTTACCAAGACTTTGCCACATGCAAATCCTGGACAAGGCACAGGGATGGGTGGGGCTGGGGTGGGACAGAGATGAACCAGGCTCCACCCTTGTCCTCCAGCTGCTAAAGCAGGGACTTTAGCAGCCTGAGGATAGATGCTTTAGGAGGGAGGAGCTGAGCGAGGGCAGCACATCTGGCTGGAAGGAGGGAGGGGCTGGGAGCTGGAAAGTTGCTCCTGTTTTCTCTTTTCTCATTTTCACTGGTCTTGTCTCCCCTGTTAGTCCGAGGGAAGGATGAAGGCTCCCTCATTAGCTGGGGCGCTCCCTCTGGTCAGTCCGCTAAGGCAGCCTCTCCTCTCCCAAAGCCCAGCACGACTCCCCTGGAATCTCCCTTCCAGTGGCCCTCTGGTTTGTCCCTGCCTGGCTCTAGCCTGCCTGAGGTGAATCATCTCTCACCTGGCGTGTTCCTGGGCTCCTGGGCTCCAGCCCACAATTGTCGCATGCCTCCTGCTCATTGCTGCTCCAGTGGCCTTCCTGCAGCAAAACAATCTTTAGGAACTGAGCTTTGTGGGAACCTGATGCTGCCTCCAATTCTCTCCAGGGCTGTCCTGGGACGAGTGCAGCCAGACAGGTTCTGGCAGCCCCAGAGGTCAGAGTCAGGACCAGTGGGAGAAGCACAAGGGCAGGACTCAGCTCCGAGGGAGGCAGCAGTGTCTGTTAGCCAGAGGCTCTGGTGTTCTAAGGGAGGGCTCTGGCGGCAGGGAGGGGAAGAGGAAAGAGAGGGAAATGGTTTCCGCCACCTTGGGAGATATATGAGCAAGGGCTTGAGACCTTGTCACTTGCTCAGACGTTGTAGAGGGTGTTTAAGCATCAGATATAGGCACCACATTCCAGACCAGGACCTAGGGTTGCAAGCAGTCCAGCGCACTGGAGTTCCATGTCTGCATCCCTTTTTGGGCAGGGCACAGTTTGAGAGCATTTGTGGTTGCAGATAAGCATGTGGGTCAGATTCATCTCAGCCTCCTTAGCCTTCAGCATGGAGCCTGGCACTTGCTAGGGTCAGACGTGATTGCTGAGTGAACGAATGATTTGTGAGTGCTGAGATCCCAGAATTACACCCAGACTGGGCCCAGTCTCTCCAGCTGAGGGATGGTTGGGGACTTGGGTGTGGAGCAAAGGCTCCCCTCTGGCTGCCAGTCTCTGAGAGCTCCCCCACTTCAAAGGACTTGTAGATAAGGAGGGCTTTCTGGGCTAAGTGAGATCCGGCCCTCCCCTAGCCTCCCCTCCCCCCCACCCCACACCAAATGTGCACATGAAAATCTAGCTTTCTTATCTGCCTAGGCTCAGATTTGGCACCCTGGGGCTTGAAAGGCTGACAGAGCAACTGATGGTACATCCAGATGTCCTTAAAGACCTCCAGCTGTGGACCATGGGACATTGTTCCTTCTGAGGTGCCAGCCCCAACTTCCACCTGCATGAAGGTGTGAGGACCTGCTTGGCTAGGAATGGTAGAGGCTGCGCTAGGAAGGCAGAGGATCCCAGTGAGAGTGACGGACCTGGCTGGAAGGATCCCAAGAGAGGAAAGAATGCTAGAGGACAAAGAAATCGGAGGATGAAAGCCTCCAATTTGAAGGTAGAATTTCCTGCATTAGACAGAGTCCTTAACCTCACATTTGAAGAGTGGATGATTGGATGGCTGGAGGATGGATGGCTGAAATGGATGGTGGTCCATTCAAAGATTTATTGAATGCTTCCTTAGGCTCCATGTGATGAATCAGACCCAGCCTCTGTCCCCAAGGAGCTCACAATACACAGATGATGACACCACAGTTGTAATTCAACTTGGAGATGGGCCTTGAAAAATGGAGGGGGTTGTGGTTACATGCTGAAGACAAGACTGAGCAGAATTCTCAGTGAAGTTCAGGGGTCACTCCCCAGGGATCTGAGATGTCATGAACCACTTTGAGATGAAATTCAAAATCAGCAAATATCTTTTTTTTTTTTTTTTTTCAGTGTACGCGGGGCGCTCACTGTCGTGGTTTTTTTTTTTTTTTTTTTCAGTACGCGGGCCTCTCACTGTCGTGGCCTCTCCCGTTGCGGAGCACAGGCTCCGGACGCGCAGGCCCAGCGGCCATGGCTCACGGGCCCAGCCGCTCTGCGGCATGTGGGATCCTCCCGGACCGGGGCACGAACCCGTGTTCCCTGCATCGGCAGTTGGACTCTCAACCACTGCACCACCAGGGAAGCCCCGAGCAAATATCTTGGTTGAAGTTTATGCTTTGTTAAAGTGGATTTCAGTATGGTTAAGATATAGTGGCCATAAAAGTTCATGAAAAGCTTATGGAAAAAAATTAAAAATTGAGAAAACTGTATCTCTTCATGCAATCTGTGTGTGAATTGACAACTTGATGGGAGGACTACTCTCTCTACAGTCTTTTATTTAATACAATCCAGAAGATTATCACACACACACTTTTCAGATAAGAACACTTGGGTTCAGGGAGGTTAAGTAACTCATTCAAGGCTGCACAACCAAAGTGGCGGAGCTGGGATGTGGTGCCATAGCTCTGACTTGAATGCCAGCTGATCTTTCTTATATCACTGGATCTTAAGCTTTCCCTCAGCAGAAGGACCCATGGTACAACTCCTGCAACTCCAGAGCCTACGGAAACAGGACCAAAAGGCTTAGTTCTGCACAAAGTCCTGGAAGCAGGAGAATTGGGTCAGCTTGCTGGAGAAGTGGTTATTGTTCAGTGTGACTGAGGAGAGCCTTTGCTCAAGGCAGAAGAGGGAGATGGGTGAGGGAGGGAGAGCAGGCCCCTTTCCAGGGGGCTTTGAACCCCAGACCTGGAGCTGCCCCTATGTAGAGTTGATGCCCATTAGCTGTTGGTTGGAGATCTTTACAAACCAACACAATGCAAAAGAAGTTTGGTATGGTAGGGGGAAAAGAAGGTTTGAGTTACTTGAATTCAGTTTCTGCTGCTCCTCTGAACAGAATTTATGGCAAGGACTTCAGCTATTAGTAACATGTATTAACTACTTACTTTGTGCCAGGAACAGTTCTAAGAAAATTACATAAATTAACTCATTTATCCTCACAATGCTCCTGTGAGGTGGATACAGCTATGAACCCATTTTACATATGAGCAAGTAGAGGCAGTGGTTGTGCACCTTGAACAAGTGACCCATTCTCTAGGTCCCAGATTTTACACTTATAGCATAGAGAATTGAGCTAAATGAGATAACTCATGTGAACATGGCCCCTGCCCCCACAATTGGTATGCAAGAAACATTTGTTGAATTGTAGTCTGACGTTAGTAATGAAGTGACAAGGCCAGTGTTTTCTGACTCCAAACTCTTTGGTTCCTTTGCCACTCCATCCTCCATCCCAAGGGTCCAGCACGTAGTAGGTGAGCATTCAATGTCTCAGAAGTGGTTGACGCAATTTTTGTGAATTCCAGGGCCTGTCTTGGACCAGCTGCTTCCTTGTACTCCACCCATAGAAGGGAAGGGGTGTGTTTTTTTGAGGTGGGAAGTCCCCCCCACAGACACTGCTTCCCTGACTCACAAAGGGGAACATTTGTGGGCAGCCTCAGGGGAGAGGTGGCGGGGATCCCCTGGCGAGGTTATGCTTCCCTTTCTGCTGTGTCAGCCCTTGGGCAGGGTGGATCCCCACTCACTGGGTGGTATGTGCAAGACTGCGTAGGCTTGTCTGAGAGCCAAGGGTGGATGGGGAGCACGTGTGCCTCCCACTGCTGGGTGTATGTGTTTGTCTTAGTGTGAAACAATCAATCTTCGTGCCCGTTGCCTTCAAGAAGTGGATTATCTGGTCCTTCGGAAACAAAATCACTCAATTAAGGAAATGAGAGCTCAGCAATGTCAGGCTGGAAGTTCTGACTCTGGGTGACAGACGGTGGGTGTCCGACGGTGGGTGTCCTGCCTGTGTTCTTTGCAGGGAGATCTCGCTTCCTGCCTAGGATTGCTGCGGAACTGGTGACAGGGCCCTGAGGACGACAACATCTGCTCTTGCACGGGCCCTGGAGGGAGGAAAGTGGGAGACGAAGCTAAGGCGAAAGGTAAGACTGTGGGGCAGAGAGAGGCTAGAGAGGAAGGTGCAGTGGGCGGGGGAGCAAGCCCACAGGGTTCCCAGCTTCTGTCTGTCTCGTAGCTCCGGCGCAGTGGGAGGCGTGTGACCTCTGATGTCACGTACACCTGGGGCTTGTTGCAAGACCTGGGGATTTGCCCAGAGTCCAGTCTGTGCAGAGCTGACCAGGGAGGGTCCTCATTGCACTTGGAACAGGGCGGTGGGTGGAGTTATTTTTTGAGTCTGCCTGCAGGCTGAGATCACAGGACCTGGAGTCAGCCCTCCCCCGAGCCTGCAGAAGGATGCATTCTAGGCCACCTTGGCTTTCTCAGGAAAGCCCAGCTCACGATGACCTGTCAGACCTGCCAGACCCTCTCCCCAGCCCTCCTTGGAATCTTCCAGCTGGAGTCTGTTTGCACAGCTGGGATGGGGTTAGACGATGGGTCGGGAGGGGCTGCTCTCTGGGTCCTGAGGCCCTGGCCAAATATCCTCAGGCCACTTGGAAGTAGCCCAGAAGGGTGAAAAGGGGCCTGCAGACCCGTGAATAGGACTCGGAGTCCTGGGCTGCTCAATTCCAGCTGCCTGATCTCTGTCGGGTCCCGGGGCCTCTGTGAGACTTCATTTCCTTATCTGTAAAACGGAGAGAATAAAACACACAGCAGTCTTTTGGGAGAACTAAGCCTGATCATACACATGAGTAACCAGCCTAATGTCTGACACATAGTGGGGGGCTAAAAATGTTAGTTCCCTTCCGTTTCTTCTCTATCCCTTTTCTCCTGTTTTCTCACTCTGCAGAGTCATTCATTATTATTCTGATATGCATTCACTGAATACCATTGGCAGCAGGCACTGTAGATGCCATGGTGAGTGAGGCAGACCTTAGCTCTTGAACAACTTACAGCCTTAAAGCAGAGACAAACAGACAAGGGCAATGCCACACAGCAAGTAGGAACAGACGGCCTTCTCAGAGGAGGTGCTGCTGGGCTGCTGGTGATCCTAAAGTCTCCTCAGACTTTCCTGAGTGGTCAGATGCCTTCCTGCGGCCCTTCATCCTTTAAGCACTGCCTCCTCCATGAAGGCATCCAGGCTTTCACCTGGCCTCCCACAAGGTGTTGTACTAAATACTTTACCATCCAATGCTTGGAACAATGCCGTGAGATGGGTAATATTATTGCCTCAGTTTACAGATAAATCGCTGCGACTTAGAGAAGTCAGGTACAATGGCAAGATGTCATCTGAATTCAGCCCTGAGTCCAGGGTCCAAGCTCTTTCCACAAAGCTAACTTGCCTCTTCCTCAGGCCTTCCTTCTACCCTGGGCTCCGTCAGGGCCTCTCAGAGGAGCTATCACTGGCTTTTAATGATTTGTTGACCGAGCTGTTGTCCCCAGAGTCTAGAAACCCTTCAGGAGCTGGACAATAGCTGATCCCGTCTGCGACGAGGGGCCCAGCGTCCAGCTGGCACAGAGCAGGCATCAATGCACATTGGTTGAGATGGAACCAGGTCAGAAGCACATCACGACTGTCTCCCCACTTCCATCGTACAGAGTCCTTGATTGGAACAGTCACTCTCTTCTCTGGATTCCACCCTGGCAGCATGACCTCACACCGTTGGCCCGGGTCCCTTCCCCCCTCCCTTCTTCCTGGTCCCAGGTGCTCTGGGGCTGGCAGGATGGAACAGGATAGAATGTGTGGTGGCCATACATGTCCAGCCAAGCAGGCTGGCCCAGGAGGCAAGGACGAGAGTTCCTGACTCACACCAAGGTGAGGGTGAAGGCCAGGGGTGGAGACATGCCTGATAAGAAGTCACGCCTCATCAACCCAATAAACCTCAGCAAGGCCTTGCTAAGGAGCTTAAGGAATTGAGGGTAGGACAAAGGGCTCCGAGAATCAGCCCCCAAAGCAGGAAGGAGATCTGGCCAACTCCTCAGACGTGGGTCCCTCTGTTGTTGGCGTCCGAGTGGCTGCTTCTCTTCCCCATCAGAGCCCAGCTATGCTCAGCCCATTTGCTTGGGTCCCAGCGGGCCCCGAGGCCACGGGAGCCTGGGAAGGAGCTCACCCGGGGGAGTGACTGACAGGTTGTCAGTTGCCCGACTTTGGGATGGGAACTCAGGCAGATCAGACAGCAGCTGAGATCGCAGGGGGAACTGGCCCTGGTGATGGATGCTCTGAGTCTCTCCCGTCTGTTTCTGCTCTGTTTCCCTTGCCCACCCCCCCAACTGCCATCCCGCCTTCTTGTGCTCTCCTTGGTCACTGGCCAGTGGTGCTGGGGGTGGCAGAGCCAGCAGATCCATGGAGCAGGGGATGCAGGGAGGCTGGAGCCATCAGTTCATGAATCAGCTCAGCTCTGGTGCTCCTGTCAGTGGGAGACAAAACAGCGGCATCTGGAGTATGTGCCCCAGGGGCCCAGTATACGCAGCGGAGAAGGAGGCCTCTGGGACTAGACAGACCTGGCCTCAAACCCTGATGCCACCACCCACCAGCTGTGTGACCTCGGGAAGCCATTTGACTTCTCCACGCCTCAGGGTCCTCCTCCGTAAAATAGGGATAGTAGAACCTGCCTTGCCTAACTCACAGGTTGTTGAGAGGATCAAATGAGAGAGAGGGTTTCCAAATTGCTACCAATGGACATTCCCATTATTGCTAAGCACACAGTGGGCTAGTGGCAGAATCCAGCTCGCACCCACTTCTCTGCCTCCCTGACTTCTGTTCTTACTCTGTACTAGCATCGGTTTCAGCTTAGGTTGGAGGCAGAAGAATAGACTTGATGACCTCGAGATGTGAGCCCCTCTGGGTCTGCCTGATTCAGTTCCAGGGGTTGAGCGCACATGAGAATTGGGCCATTGTTGTGTTTGTTTAACTGATTAAATGACTGATCAGTGAACGTGGCTCATGAAATTGTACCTTCCAGTGAATTCCTAAGCTGATGGCTAGAGACTCGCGAAGGCTGTGTGATGGGGAGGAGGCCTGTAGGAGCTCCAGCCCCTGAGAGACTTGCAAACTCTTTGGGGAGGTGGGACACCCACGTAAGAGCTATTAGCTAAAAATACAGGGTAGAGCATCCAAGATACCACGTCTGGTCTGTTAATAGTAGCATCCCCAGTGCCTAAAGTACATAATCAGCATTCAGTAAATCCCTGTCAAAAGAAGGAATAAAGAACGACCGGCACAATCTTTGTATGTTACCCCAAGCCACGTGGCACTTCCATGCTCCTGGGAGATTTAGTGAAAACTTGCTCTGAACCTCAGACTGCTCAGCTGTTCCACAGTTGTTTGTCGCACTTCTCTGTCCCTGCTCAAGAGAGGGCAACCTCTTCCATGTCGTGTCAAACCACTAGACTCACACGCTGTTTTGCACTTCCCCTTTTTCTACAAAAATGTAATCGCCCTGGGAATTGTACCATCACTTTACTGAAGATTTGAGGGTGTCACAGAGGAGGGAGCACTGGTTTTGCCAACTTTTACAAGTTGCCCCATTGAACTCCCTGACCTTGGCCCCCTCCCCAGCCTTCAGAGAAATGTAGTTCAGGGGGTATCTCCATCCCCTTCCTCCTCCAACCCACGGCTTTTCCTGCAGGTAGGAGGGCTGCCAGTCTGCTTTCCCCAGTGCCAGAAATTCCAAAGAATACAATATTCTCTTTTTTTTTTCCTTCCACGTGAATCTCCCAGGCCCTGTGAGTCCCCAGAGCACCATGAGGCAGGTTTGGACTCAGGGCAGAGAAGCCCTTTCTAAAGCTGAGAGCTATCTAGACTGCCGAGCTCCCTGCCATGGGAGGTGAACTCCTTTCCCGAGTGCCAAAAATTCCAAACAATACAATATTCTCTTTTTTTTTTCCTTCCACGTGAATCTCCCAGGCCCTGTGAGTCCCCAGAGCACCATGAGGCAGGTTTGGACTCAGGGCAGAGAAGCCCTTTCTAAAGCTGAGAGCTATCTAGACTGCCGAGCTCCCTGCCATGGGAGGTGAACCAGCACAGTGAAGCTGCAGAAGCTCCTCTGGGGTGCGGATGTAAATCCTCAGGTATTTATTCAACTTGGGGGTTGGATATTACAGCAGGACACTTGTTGATTCATCTAATCGGAGGGGCGACTCTAGCACTAATAAGCATCAGCACTGCTCCAGCTTTTATTACATTCATTATATGTAAGGATATGAAGCTGGGAAGCAGGCGACCCAGGTTTATGGCCCCAGCTCTTTTACTCTCAGTGTGGGCCTGCTCAAATCCCCCTCCATCAGTGGGCCTCAGTTTCCACATTTGCACGATGCAAATTCTCTAATGGGGACTGGGTGCTACCCTGGAGCCCTGCAGCTCTGAGACACTGTGATTTCCTGATACCTCAAGAATAGAAGGTGATGCGTTTTTTCTGCAACAGAAACTGAGTGTCAGGTTTGCGGGAAATTGAGAGTGACTGCATCTTCTTATTGCTCTGGCGCTGGGCCCGGCTGGGGCTCTGTCTGGCTGCCACAGAGGAGGAAGGGGCGCCTTAGACTCTCCTCTGGTCTGTGGAGAAAGTGAAGCTGGACCTTGGTGTTCTGCATGCGGTGGGCCCAGCCAGGCTTCTGGCCTCCTCAGTCTGTGCAGAGACAGAGCACGGTGGCCTCTGCACCTGGGAGGGGGGATGGGGAGCATCTCTCTGCATCTCTGTGCTGCTGGGGTCAGCTCTGCTCTTGGGATGGGGCTGGGATCATGGAGGCCACTCCTGTCTGTCTTCTTCTTGCAATGCAGGCTCCATGGGAGGATGTGGGAAAGCATGGTTCTTTCTGGCTCTCATTGAGATTGGTCCAAATATTCCAAAACTTTTCCTATCTAAGTTCTCAAAGATCTTCTCAATTATTAGTAACATTTGAAAGAAAATCAACTCCCACATGCCAGGTTCTGTTCTGGGCACTGAGGTATAGCAGCAAATAAGAAAGAAATGGCCTTCGGCTCCTGCCCCATAGCGCACCCACCACCCGCCTCTGCCAGCTTCTGGGACCCCAGCCAATTTGCCATCAAGCCAGAGCGCAGGCAGCTTGGTCAGGTGAGGCGAGATCATCAAGTGCTTCAAGCAGAAGGGATTCTGCCTTGTGGCCAGAAGCTCCTTCAGGCCTCTGAGGAACATCTAGAGCAGCATGACATTGACCTGAAAGACCACCCTCTTTTCCTGGAGCTGGAGAAATGCATGAACTCAGGGCTGGTTGTGGCTATGGTCTGGAGGGGCTGAATGTGGTAAAGATAGGGCGAGTGATGCTTGGGGAGACCGATCCAGCGGAATCTAAGTCGAGCACAGTATGAAGGGACTGCTGCATTCAAGTTGGAAGGAACATCATTCATAGCAGTGATTCAGTAAAAAAAAGTGCTGAAAAAGAAATCAACCTGTGGTTTTAAGCCCGAAGAATTGGTGACTACAAGTCTTGTGCTATTGACTGGATCTGTGAATAACAGGGAAGCAAAGCAGCAGTCTCCTTCAGCACCGCTTGATGTGTCCCTGGGCACGGCTCTGCATTCCATGGACTTGCAAACAGTAGGATTAATCTTTCCTTCCTAAAATACTTGCCAGTAAAGACTTTGGAAACTGGGAAAGAGAAAAGAAAGATAGATAGAAGGAAAGAAAGAAAGGAAGAGAAATGGAAGGAAGGAGGAAAGAGAAAAGGAAGGAAGGAAGGAAAGAAGGAAGGAAGGAAGGAAGGGAAAGAGACAAGGGTTATGATACGAGGCAGTACGTTCTCTGACAGGAGCTCACAAAGGGCTATGGGATCATGGTGGGACTGAGGGGGCTGGTACCCAGATGTGGTAGGTCCAGACAAAAATTCTGAAGTCTAAGCAGGAATTTGCTAGACTAAGGGAAGGTAAGGAGGAAACTGGCCTGTTCCAGGGACAAGGAGCAATGCCTGCAAAAGCCTATCGTAGGGAGAGAGCAAGTTTCATTCTGGGCCTTGCAGTGGCTGTTTCTTACATGTGAATGACTGGTGAAGGGCAAGGAGTAGGAGTTGGGGAGGGGAGTATAGGGCATGCGAAGGAACTGAGGCTGGCAAGAGAGGGCCAGGATCAGGCAGGGTCAGAGCCATGAAAGTGGAGGAGGCTGAACATTATCCTGGAGGCAGGGGAGCCAGGGAGGCCTTTTAGCTGGAGTGACATGGTTGCATCCGTAATTAGAGAAGGTGTCAGTGATGCTGTATGGAAGATGGACAGGAGAGAGAGGAACCTGGAGATGAGTTGGGAGACTGGTTCTGTGAACCAGATGTGGGATGATGATGGATGGGCTACAGTAATAGAAATAGGACTGGAGATAATTTGTGAGACTGAAGAGGTGGAATCAACAGAACCTTGGTTCCCATGAACTCCCATGAATTCTGAATCATTTCGTTTTCCAAATCCACTGTATCCTTTAAGCAATTCAAGTATCACATCCACTAACACAGTGATAATAAAGGAACTAATATGGAATTGTATGGGCTTTATTTGTGCAGCTTTGGAAATGGGTCTTCTCCACTCATCACCCATCGTGGCATAATAGGAAATCAGAACTCTGGGTCATCAGGAACTGAATAACTTCACCTCACTTAGTCAATATAATCATAGCCTAAAGCAGAGAAACCTGATGTTTTAGTTACCTGAGTTGCAGCTGGTCACCAAGATCTGGTCTCTCTTGTCTCTGGCATCCCCCTGCACATAGCTGTCCACATTACAGTCAGAAAGATCTTTCTAAAATGAAACTCTGATCTTGCCTTCAAATCCTGTGGGAGTGCCAGGGTTCCTCTCTTCCCTCTCAGCACCCTCTCCCTCAGTGGGCCTCATCCACCTCCAAGAATACCACCTATATGCTATTTATTCTCAAATACATCTCATGGTCAGAATGCTATCCTGATCTTCAGACTCCAAATCCTACATGACAGCCCCAGCTTGGTCTTCCATCAGCCTCCCATCTACCAACCCCCGCCTCTTCTAATGCTTCCCAGCACTGTAAATGCTTCCACCAGCCATGTGGGAATCATCCCTGGTCACCATCTTCCCTTTCTCTTACCTTCCCGCTTAAGTCATTCTGATTTACCTGCGTCTTTCCAACTCTGCTGCCAAGGCCCCCAGCCCCCGAATCTAGACCCCTGTGTTCTCTTGCTGGGATCCCTTCAGGAACCTTCTATCTGGAATCTCTGCTTCTGTCTTGCTTCTCTCTAGGCCATTCTTCATACAGCAGCCAAAGGGACCTTTTAAAACATAAAATGGAATATGTCATCCTCCACCTCTCTGCTTAAAATCAAGTAGCACTTCCCATTTCTCTTAAAATACCATCCAAAGATGACAGGGCTCAGCATAATCTGGCGCCTGCCTACCTGTGTTGGATTTGTAGCAAGTCAAGTTAGCTATGCTGGAACTACATTTCCCAGAATTCCCTTCACTGCATAGCCCAGGTGTGCAAGGGGGCACAGAGAGGGTTTATGGGAGATTTGGAAGGAGGAAGCTGAACAGCAGTCATATTCTTTTACACTCGCGAAGTGCAGGGTTCCAGGCAGTGACTGGTGCAGCCGCTCATGTGGCATGGGGCAGGGCTAGCCTGCAGTTCCTCCATCTCCTGCCACACCGTCCTGTCCTTTGGCTTCTTCTTCTCGGGCCCAGGGGAGTGTTCAGCTCCACAATGAAGGGCCCCGCTTCTCCTGCAGGCCACCGGCATAACCCAAGGAGGAGTTGTGGAGGCCCTGAGACCTTCAGGATTCCATCTTCACTTCTTTCCTCTTCGACTCTCTGCCCTGGTGACTTCAGGCCCCAGCATCAGACACAAAGACAACAGGCTCAGATAGACAGTTACACCACCTGTTACAGCTACAGAAGGTCAGCTCCCTGTAATGAATCCCTTGTTCTTACTCCTAGCAGTTCTGTTTCTGGGACTGGACCGTGCCGTGACCAATGCCCTGCCTCTCGAGGATCATCCTGGGCAACGCCCCCTCATGCTCACTGCGGCCAGCCTCCCTGGCCTTCAATTTGATTTTGTTTTCTTGAACATGTGATGCGCCTCCCACTTCTGAGCCTTTATGTGTACTCTCTTCTTCTTTTGTGCGTATGCTCTGCTTCACACTCTCTGCCTGGCCGACTCCTGTTCTTCCTGTGGATCTCAGGCCTGTTATGTTTTCTCATGGCACTAAGTACTTCTTTGTTTAACAGCCCTTAATGGTTTGTGGGGTTTTTTGTGTGTGCATGTATACGTGGTGTGACCGTTTCTATTATGTCTGTCTCCCCAGCAGACCATGACCTTCATGTAGGCAGGGCCACATCTGATAGCTTCACCTCCTGTAGCCCGGCCTAGCCCTACTGGAGTGGGCACTCCATAGTACTTTCGTGATGATTTATCTAACAATTGAATGAAACAAAGAATGAGCAAAGGGAAAAAAGAAAGAAAGGTAGAAGGACAAAAAAGGATGAAAGAGAGAGAGGGAGGAAAGAAGGAAGGAAGAGAGAGAGAGAAAGAGGAAGGAAGGAAGGGAGGGAGGGAGAGAGGGAAAGAAAGAGAAGGGAATAAAAAGAGGTCTTATTTGTTGTGCAATTTTCAGCTAAGTTACCACTTCCCCAGGAGGTTGAGTTAGAGACCCCTCGGGGTTCCCTGCTGTCACATCCCTTCCCACACTGGATCCTGAGTGTCTCCTGCTTTCTCCTCTCCCCCACCAGACTGTAAGGTCTCTGAGGTGGGGGCTGGGTGGGAGGAGCACAGTGAACCTGTGGCAAAGGTGCTGGATTCATGGGAAGCCCGAGGTTCTCAGCCTGGCGTTCCTTCCAGGTCTTTTACCATAAAATCCCTGCTCACCCCCCAGGCTCATCTCTTCCTCTCCCCAAAGTCTTCACTGTTACCTGAACAGTCATGCTCCCCTGGCCTCCAAGCCTTTGCATACGCAGTTCCTTGCTTGGGCTGGCCTCCCCTTCTCTATCCGACAACATCCAGATGCTCTTCCAGATGCTCTAGAGAGCAGGCTCCAGCCGGCCAGCCAGAGGACAGGCTGCCGGGGGCAGTGAAGGCTCACTGAGGCTGCGGGGCTGGCTGATTTTTTCCAAGGGTTTTCTTCCTCCCAAATGCTTCCCCAGTGATTGAAAGTTTTGCCTGAAATAACGAAGGTCACTGAACCAAAAAACCCACCAAAACTGAAGGGAGGGCTCAAGTTAATCCTGGATATTGTTTCCTGGGTTCTGGGGACCATAACTCCCTTCACTGCGAACACTCTCAGCTCTGCCCCTGCTGGGGTGTCCTACAACACACCCTGCCCTCCACCCCCTCCCAACTCAGTGCCTTTCCCCCTGCACAGGCTCTGGAGTTAACTTGGGATCAGTAGTATGGCTGCCTGTGGTCCAGAGTTCCAGTCCTTATGCTTCATTCATTCATTCATTCATTTATTCACTCACATGTATTCCTTTTGGGCTGGGCACTAGGGGTACAAGATTAAGAGTCTCTGACTAGGTGAGAGGCATGTAAACAGTCACAGCCTCGTATGACAGATGGGATCACAGGGGGCCAAAGAAGAGAGGACATGGGGGACGAGGGAGCCTTTTCCGAGGAAGTGACATCTAAGTGGATACCTGGAGGATTATAGGATTTGGCTAGGCAGAGGGGCAGGTGTTCCAGGCAGAGAGAACAGCAAGTCAGGCCCTCAAGCAGAAGTGAGGGCTGAGAGGCTGACTGGGGCCACATCACAAAGGGACTTAGAGGGTCACAATGACAAACTTGAACTTTTCCCAGGGGGCAATGGAGAGCCACTTATAGGTCTTTGTCTATCCAACTGTGAAACGGAGCTAACCACCTTTTTGCATGTGATTCTGCTGAGGAGGGAGGCCTTCTAGTGCCTCCTCTGCTTTTATCTACCTCACTGTGGGGCCTGGGCCTGTCCTTCCCTCCCCGTACCCCAACCTGCTCCACGCCCAGGCCTCTTCAACTAGAAAATCAGGCACTGGGACTAAAGGCTCTGCCAGCTCTGAGATGCTCCCCTTCTAGGATAATCTCTTTAATTAGTTAACTAATCAATTAAATAAGATTTTTTCTGAGCACAAATTTGATGGCAGGCATTTGAGAAGAAGATGGGGATCCCCAGCGCTCTCCTGCAGGAGCTCACGGTGTGCTGGGGAGGAAGATACCCAGAGCTGTACCCATAGCACGAAGCAGAATAAGTTCAGAGCTGTGGGAGCCAAGTGGAGTGAGCAATGCCTTCTCCCTCAGGGATCTGGGGGCAGCTTCAGAGAGGAGGTGGCAGATGACCTGGGCCTCGAAGGCTGCACTGGGGTATGAAGATAGGGCCTGCTTTGTTCTGGGAGAATGAGTCACCTGGGGGGCTGAAGGGCAGGAAATGAGGACTGGAGACAGGTAGCCACCAGGCCCCTGGAGGCCCTGAATGCTGGGTTCAGCGTGTGCTCCACCTTCTGCAGGGCAAGGGGAGCCCAGAGTCGCGGGGTGAGCTCATCTGCTCTGTCTAGAGCTGACTTTGCTTCAGTGACTGGAGTCAAGATCATGTGCAAACGGGAAAGGAAGGGTCATTTTAGAGCCCCAGCTATCAGCCAGGCTGTGAGCCAGGTGCCCGAAATAGGGGATGTTCCCTGTTTTAACCCTGATGAGAACTCTCTAAGACAGACTGCTAATTTAGCTTGCACGGGAGGAAACTGAGGCTCAGAGCAGAAGCACTCTGTGTGAGGTCACACAGTGAGAAGGTGGTGGAGCCAATGTCCCCGAGCGCCTGACCCCAGAGCTCTGCCCTTCCCCCCCAGCCACCCCTGACTGCTCGGTACCAGCCCTGGGATCCGACCGTGACTTCTACCAGCGCCAGTGCCTGTGTCCAAGGCTCTGTCCGAGATGTTTCCGGCTGACCTCTGGGGGTGGTGGGGTGTGGAAGGGAGTGAGTGTTGGAGGGCATGGGGAGGAAGTGCCCCCCATCTGTCCTGTCACTGCACACCCTCCAAGAATGGGCACCAGGCTCCCCACTGCCCTGGGTGGGAATAAACTCTTGAACTCTCCACAGAGATAACAAGTGCTATCTCCTCCCGGGCCTGAGTGTCGGCAGATGAGGCCTCTCGGGCCAACCTCCGGCTGCTTCCACCCACAGCTGTGAGGAAAAGCTGTCTGAAGATGGTGGGGGGACCTTTCAGGTTCTGCTCTCCCCTGGAGATGCCCCATCGCTTGCTTTCTTAGGGTCCATTCAGCACAGCCCCTGTCCCGTAGAGCCTAGAGTGAGTGTGTAAGACCGAAGGGAGCTGTGGGGTCACATCCCAGCTCGGCCACTTCCCCGAAATGGGGTTGTGAGCAGACTGCTTCTTTGTGCCACAGCTTCTTCATCTGTAAAATGGCGATGATAACCCCTCCCAGGGGCCAAGTGAAACTGATGCCTGAACACGGCGCGCTCTTTGCAAACAGACGATCACTACAAAGCAGAGACAAAAAGTGAGCCGCACGGCCTGGGTCCAAATGCCCAGCTCCACCCTCTCCAGCTGTGTGAACTTTGGGAACTCTGGGAAAGTTTTCTTCAACTCAGTGCCTTGGTTTCCTCTTCCAGAAAATGAGGGTTGTGAGTATGACACTGGTTAACTCAGACGAAGCACCCAGGACCGTGCCTGGCACAGTGGCAGGTTATATGTAAGTATCAGTTATTTATTTTTGGCGTTTCTCTCTACTTCACCCTCTGATCACTGGTCCTCCTGGGCCCTCCCTGCTCTGGAAAGCGCCAATGTCTCTCATTCTCCTTTTCTCCCCTTGGGCAAACCTCTCTCACACCCACATTCTCCCTCCCATTTCAGGGGGAGGGAGGCTCGCCAATCCCTTTCCAGCACGCGTGGAAGGACTGAGGCTGATGGGGACACAGGCTTTGTGGCCCAGCTTGGAGTGAGTAGCCTACATCACTCCGTCTCCCACAGTGCCTGCCTAGTGCTGGAGAACAGACCATCCTTCTCCTGATCCTACAGACAAAATGCCACTGTAGTGATTCATGGACTCAGGATCCCAGAAAGCCAGGACTGAAAGGGGCCCCAAGGGGTAGCCCGCCTGTTCCACATCCCTGCCCCTTGCCCCCGATCTCCTAATAGCGGGCACCAGACCTCCAATATAATCTCAGGGTAGCAAGCCTGATCCAGTGTCCCCTGCTGCTGGGACTAATGCCCAAGGAACACTAGGTCTGGGTCTCTCAGGCCTGGGGGTGAGCCTGTGTCCCTTCACAGTCACAGCTGGGCAGACCGGCTCTGAGCCTTTGCTATTTGAGGGCTGTTTTGATAACCTCTTACCATTCCTCCCCTCTTGCAAAGCCCCACCTGATCACCCCACACCCTGGGCCTCCTCTTATCTCCTCGCTCTAAGCTCCCCATCCATTACTGTGCACGAGTTTTATCTGAGTCTCCATGGAATGAGATTGATTTCTATGAATAATTGGAATAGCTGGCTGGTGACCCAGTGTTGCTGCCACCAGGGTGATTGGGGCTTCAAAGCTCACATCCAGCTCTTCCCCTCTCTCCATTCCCATGGCTGTTATCTGGTCCAGGCCACCCTGACCTTTGGCTTGGATCACAGTTACAGCTTTCTGACTACTCTCCCTGCCTGGTTTACTGCTCCTTCCCTCCCACCCATCTCCTCTAGAGCAGCCAGATCCATCTGGTAAAGCTCAAACCCTTCCCTAGGCTTGCCAATTAGGGCCTTTCTGATCCAATCCCAATTTAACTTTTTGGCCTTATGGCAAAGATTCACCCTCGTGTTCCCTAGGCGTAATCAAAGAAGGTCTTCTCCCAAGTTGCTCCCTCTGGGGGTGTTCATTCATTCATTCATCAATCACTGTTGAACACCTACCTTATCCAGGACTTCCACGGGCACTAAGAATGCAGACAGGAATAAGGCATAGACCTGTCCTTAGGGAGCATGTGGGCTAGTGGGTGAGGCAGATGCATAAACAGGCCATCTGTAATGGAGTGAAATAGGTGAGGTGTCTAAGGAAGTATAGGGTTGGAAGGGGTGGAGGAGAGGAGCTGTGAGAACCTAGAGGGTCCTAACCCAGCCTGGAGTTAGTAGGGAAGGCGTCCTGGAGGAGGGGGCATCGACTGTGGTCTTGGAGGACGAGAAAACTGACCAGATAAGCGGGCCTCTCACTGTTGTGGTCTCTCCCGTTGCGGAGCACAGGCTCCGGACGCGTAGGCCCAGCGGCCATGTCTCACAGGCTTAGTTAGTAGGGAAGGCGTCCTGGAGGAGGGGGCATCGACTGTGGTCTTGGAGGACGAGAAAACTGACCAGATAAGCGGGCCTCTCACTGTTGTGGTCTCTCCCGTTGCGGAGCACAGGCTCCGGACGCGTAGGCCCAGCGGCCATGGCTCACAGGCTTAGTTGCTCCGCGGCATGTGGGATCTTCCCGGACTGGGGCACGAACCCGTGTCCCTTGCATCGGCAGGCGGACTCTCAACCACTGCGCCACCAGGGAAGGCCAAAGCTTACTTCTTGATCCAGACCAATTCAAATACTGCACCCTCTAAGAATTCTTCTTTAATTGGCAACACCCACACTGCACTCCACCCAGGGCTGGCCTCATGAGTGTGCAGCCCGTGGAGTCCCTTAGAAGAGCCCACACTTAGAAGAGCCGCATGCTTGGTTTAATCTTCTGCTGTTGCTGTCTGAAATTTTTCAGAATTTCAACAATTCGCATTTTCACTAGGCCCCTCCAACTTAAAGAGCTGGTCCTGCTTCCCTCAGCTCTTGTCACTTTCAACCTTGTATTATGCTTGTACCCTCCTCCCCAACGAGGCGGCCTTATCCTTTCCCTGAGGAGCATGTGCAGTTCCCAGTCCCTGCCCTCAGGGTCCAGCACAGAGGTGGACACCAAAGAGCCTCTGTGAAGATTTGGTGAATGCAATAAGACCCCACTGGAACCCAGCCATTTCATCAGAGCCAGGACAGCAACCCATGGGAGGGGGCAGAGTGCAGCTTGCACATGCCCCAGGAATTCAGAGACAGGAGAGATGGCTGTGGCTGGAGATGACAGGAGGTGCTCCCCAGAGGACCCACCACTGCTCTCCTGTCAAATGTCCCTTCTCAGCTCTCCCCGAGGTCTAGTCTCAATTGTCACGGCACTGATCCCCTCCCCCTTCTGGGCCTCTCCCTGGGCCTCTGGGCGTAGCAGAGAGAAACTGGGAGGTAGGATGACAGCATCTTAATTTCCCTGCTAATTACAAGTGCTGGGAAGAGAGGTGCTAAATGCCACATAATTACCCAGGAGGAGACACGTGCCAGACTCCTGGCTGCTCTCAGCCCCAGGAACTTCACTTTAATGGTTTTCTTTTCTTCTTTCTTAAAAAAAAAAAAAAAGAAAAAAAGATAAAAAGAGTTAAGGCCTGGCTTTCTTTCTCCTTAGGCTTAGGAGTTAAAGAAAGCAGTCCCTTTCTTAAAGCCCTGTCTTTATCAGGGACCTAGATCCAGACCCTCCGCATTGGGTCTGCAGAGAAGGTCTTAGGATCGCAACTGTGTTTGTACTTGAGTTAGGCTGTGGGTGTGGAATGGGGTGGGTGGAAGGAGGAGCCCCAGCCTTCTCCTCCCTGCTTGCTTCCTGGAGACACACACACCACACACACACACACACACACACACACACACACACACACACACGCACGCACACACACTCGCCGCCGCCGCCACCGTGGCTCCACCTTTGAGAACAGGAAACTCGAGGTGCAGTCTTGTTTAGGGTTGCAGGCATGAGGAAGCAGGGAGGGGTCCCCTGTGGGCCCCCCGCATGGGCTCCGCCACTCATCCCGAGGGCAGGGGTGGGTGCAGTGTCACCCAGTTGCTTGGCCTCACTCCTGTGCCCTGACGCCTGCCAGCTTCAGGCATAGCTTGAAAGGCTCCCAACAGGAAGCTATTAAGTTGATGAGCATTCTTGTGGTCCTGGATTGATACAGCGACGCTCTGTTTCGTAAAGCTGTTGTAATTTCCATAATAACATTTTCCTCTTCTTAAGTAAACTTGGACCCCAGCCCGAAGAATGTGGCTGGCTTTGCCTGGGGAATTCAGGACCTGAGACCGTGGAGGGAGCACTTCCGGGAAAGGTGGGAAGGGGAAGGGAAAGCCACAGCTCACGGAGCCCAGGGACTGGGACTCATAGGGGCCGGTGGAGTCTGGCTGAGCAGGAATCTCTGGAGGACTCATAACTCAGCCCTGGGCTGGGCCATGGCCCCTCCATCCTCCTGGGTGTATCCCTTTTATAACACAGGGAGGCAGCCTAGAGCAGTGGTCAGGAATAAGGACTCTAGTTTTCGATTACAGAACCACTATATACCGTTTGTGTGGTCCTGGGTAAGGCACTTAACCTCTCTGTACCTCAGTTTCCTCATCTGAAAAATAGGAATCATAAATGTACATAACTTACAGGTACACTGTGAGGATTAAATAAGATAATATATGTAAAGTGCCCAAAAGAGTACCTAGTGCAAAGCATGTGCTCCACACATTTTTCAAAGAAGTCCACACAAATCACTGTGTCTCATAGGTAGTTTTATAAGTCTAAGTTTCTCAGATTCTGGAGTTGGAGAATAATAAAATCTTGACATTTTTGAGCCAATGAGTTTAAAAACTCCTAAGATCATGTAGTAATGGAATCAAATAATAGTTAGCAATGTGGAGTCTTAGATTTACAGAATCCTGAACTATGAAATAAAATGATATTCACATCCTAAGGTCTTCAAGATAAGCCCGACACTGACGATTCAGTGTCTGCTCCCACATCCCCATGACCATGAGTTTACTACCTTCAAAATTTGCCTCCCGGGAAGTTAGTACTGAATACAGATCTCTCTCCTTTGGCAGCCCCACTTGGTCCTAGTTCTCTCTGAGCCACCACAGTGCATCTGCTTCCTCCTCCCAGGAGAGCTCTGAGAGACTGGGAGAGGTGGAGACATCAGGTTTACCCAATGCCTACTCTTCTCCTAGCTGCTTTCTCTTAGAACAAGGCTCTCCATTGTGTCCCTGATAGGCTGCCTTGGTCTGGCCAAGCCCTGCCACCTAAGGTCCCACAGTGAATACCATGTGAACTTGACCATGGTAGGGCTCAGAGGGACATCTGTCACCCTCCGTTATCTTTTTTTGTATATATTTTTTTCTTCCAGTTTTATTGAGATATAATTTTCCAGGTTTTAAATATTTAATATTATTTTCAGGTAATATATTCATATATTTCCCCCGACATTAAGAAAAATTTCAAACTTAAAAATCAAAAGAATTATACAGTGAACACTTTTACATCACCGACTAGATGCACAAAAGTTAATATTTTGCTAGATTTGCTCTATCAGGCATCTGTCCATCCATCCCTGCCCCCTCTATCCATCCATTAAGACAACTTATTATTTTGTGTGTGTCTAAAGTTTATTAATGGTACACACTCTTCCAAGCTATTTTAAAAATCTACTAACATCATTCTATTTTTTTTTCATGTCCCTTTTAAGGAAATGGAAGTATAGTTGATTTACAACATCATATTAGTTTCAGGTGTACAACAGAGTGATTCAATATTTTTATAGATTGTGCTCCATGAGGTACAATTGACATACAGCACTGTATAAGCTGCAGGTGTGTAACATAATGATTTGACTTACATACATCATGAAATGATTATCACAGTACATTTACTGAACATCCATCATCTCGTATAGACACAACACTAAAGAAATAGATAAAAAACGTTTTTCCCTTGTGATGAGAACTCTTAGATTTACTCTCTTAACTTTCATGTATAACGTACAGCCATGTTCATTATCTTTTTCGTGTTGTACATCACATCCCTAGCACTTATTTATCTTACAACTGGAAGTTTGTACCTTTTGACTGTCTTCATCTAACTCCCCCTCCCCCCAACCCCTACTTCTGGTAGCCACAAATCTGATCTCTTTTTCTATGAGTCTGTTTTTGAGGTATAATCCACCTACAACACTGTGTTAGTTTCTGGTACAAAACATAGTGATTCGATATTTCTGTACATTTTAAAATGACCCTCTATCATCTTTTGACTTGGTCCAGGATCATGTTCTTTCTGGCAGGTGAGCTTCTCTGGAGCTCAACTCTTAGAGCCCATTCCAGTGAATAATTTCAGGAGTGAGCATGTGTGTTTGTGGGCGTGTGCATGTGCGTGCCTTTGTGGGTGCAAACGTATAGAAGTTGGGAAGGGAGCCTTGAGGCCGGATCTCAGACGCTGAGAACACGAAGACTAAAGAGGGAAAAGAAAGGAAGTGAGATGATTGAAAGTCCTTCCGATGGGACACTGGCCCAGCCCTCACCGGGAGCAGCACCCACTCAAGTCGTGGCACGTGCTGCAGGATGGACAAGCCCCTTTCTTACACACCTTCCAGCTGTTGTGCAGAACATCCACAATTGCCATGATTGTTTCATAATTTCCCCATACCCATTTCCTTTTAGAAGAAGCAGTCTGCCAGTGGAAGGCCTATTAGTCCCTGATGTTAGTGTGACCTCGAGTTGAGGGTATTTCCCCAAATATAACTGGCAGGGTATCTTGGTGGGGGATGGGAATGATGCATATGACTGTCTGGTGTGTCCTGCACCAAGATGTCTGAAAAAGGAGCAACTGGGGCCTAGATCCAGCCTGCTCACAAGATACACACCTTGGCAAGGGGCTGCATCCAACCAGAGGAAGGGGCATCTTTTTCTAACACACACACAGGTGTCCTAAGGTCTAGCAGCAAGCAGAAGGGTGGTGGAGAGGGTGATGAAAGAATGAAAAATGTAGGCCCAGGGATAAAGGAACTGAGAAGGGTAACAAATTTGTTTTGCCGTGAGAGGCACAGGGCTGATTCGAACTCAACTCCTTTCCTTGTTGAGCTTCAGCCTAATCAGGAAACATCCAAACAGACCATGATGAGAGGCCGTGAGAGTCTGGAGGAGGGTGGGGATGAGTCTGGAGGAGGACCCTGCTCTGAGTCCTGGAGGTTAAACAGGAGTACACAGGTAGGAGAGGCTGGGAGGGGAAGCCTAGGCAGCATGGAGATGTTGGAGAATGGGGAACATGATATTGTGATTTATAAGAAATAGATATTTGGTCGTTCAGATGACCAAAGTATATTCCTTGTATAATTTTGGTCTTCATCCACTGTTCTTGGCTCATAGCTCCGAAAACCCTCGGGATTTCCTGGAGGATAAGAGCAATGGGAATATCTTTTGTCATAATATATGGTTTCTTGTCCTCAGTTCCAAATGTTTCAGAGCCATCTAGGTGAAACGGGTGTCTTGTTATCCAAGATGTCTTGTTTCACGATAACTGGGTTTATGTTAAAAGGTGGCTGCTGGAAAGCACCTCAGGGTGGGGGCTGATTGCCAAGGGAACCAACTGTGTGATTACAGGGTTGGAACTTTCAGTCCCACCCCCTGATTCCTGGGGAGGGAAGGGGGCTGGAGTTTGAATCTATCTCCAGTGGCCAATGATTTAATCAATCCTGCCTAATGAAGCTTCCATAAATACCAAAAAAGACTGGGTTCTTAGAACTCCCGTGCTGGTGAACCAGAGCACTTCCATGCGTCACTGTGTCTGGTGCCAAACTCCACGGACGCAGAGAAGCTCCTTTGTTCCAGACCTTGCCTTACATGTCTCTTCATCTGGCTGTTGAGTCATATCCTTTAATATCCTTCGTAATAAACTGGTAATCTAGTGAGTAAACAGGTTTCCTGAGTTCTGTGAGCTGTTCTAGTAAATTAACTGAACTTGAGGAAGGAAGTGTGGGAACCTCTGGTTTATAGCCGGAAGGTTGGAAGCACAGGTGACAGCCTGGGCTTGCGATTAGCCTCTGAAGTGGAGGGCAGTCTTGTGGGACCGAGCCCTTACCCTGTGGAATCTGCCACTACCTCCAGGCAGGTATCGGCAGAGCTGAGTTTGATTGTAGAACACCCAGCTGGTGTTGGAGAATTGCTTGGTCCTCTGGGAAGCCACCCGCACCCCCCCCCCCAACCATGTTGGAAATTGGGTGTTAGAATCATTTTAGGAGTGACTCTTAGCACCCAGCGTAGGGCTTAGCATGAAGAAGTCCTTCAGCACGTATTGGATGAATGAATAAGTGATTAAATGAAGGTGTATGGGTATCAGTGAGGAGACTGGATAAAGTTGGGGAGACGGGCAGAGCCTGAATCTGGAGGGCCCCCGCAGCTATGTGTGAAGATGCTCCAATGTTACTCTTGTCGGTGATGGGGAGCGATTGGGTGATTCGATTTGTTAGAACGATCCTACTGGCAGAGGTGTGGAGGTGGCCCAGAGGGGTGAGATTGGAGCGGGGTCACCATCAGCCACGTGTTGTCACCGCTCTGTCTTTGAGCTGGAAGCTGGGTGAGTGGGGCTGGGCAGGCCTGGCGCAGGCGCTTACTTCTGAGCGTTAAGGAAGGTAGAGCTAGGCGCACGGCTGAGCTGCCTGTGCAGCTGGAGGAGGGGCAGCGGGCGGAGGCACTTCTGGGCGCTCCTCAAGACTGGCCCTCGTGGGTGTGGGGCTCGTTCTTCATCTGCAGGAGCACTGCCTGCCCAACCTGAGCCTGCAGGTCAGAAGCAGCATCGGGGGTCTCCCCCGGGATAGACATGAGACAACCTCCCTCCCAGTTCCAGAGCTTGGAATCCAGTGACTGCCTAAGTTGCCAAGCCAGCATCTCTGGACCCTCAGGAACTTCCTCTGGGAAGGCAATGTCATGGTACTGGGTTCCGTGGGCAAGGAGCTGGAGACGATGGGAGTACCTAGAACGGGCTCAGAGGGGCAAGCCTGACAGTGCTGGCAAGCAGGGATGGGCACCTGGGGTCTGAGGAACAAGCAAAGCCTGAGAGAAGAGGATGCTGTTTGAGTCCCAGCTCTGCGAAGTGACCTTAGCCAGGACACCACCCCTCCCCGCCCAAATCTGGAGAACTCATATAGCATGGGTCTCAGGAAGGGGCCGGGAGCTCTGCAGCCCTTCACTCCTCTGAAGGGGACTTGAGGCCCAGGGCTTTCTAGCTGCTTTAGAAGAGGCAGGGGGAGTGAAGGTGTGTTTAGAAAAGGAGAGAAGCTGAAGCTCGCTGAGGGCTGTGGGGTGCCTGTGTCCCAAGAATGAGGAGCATGTGAAGGAGGCAGGGCGGAGGCTACCCAGCTGCTCTTTCTTCCTTATTTCCTGCAGCCCCGCGTTCCAGAACTCCTCCATCAGCCCTCACTTGTGTCTGTGGCCACATCTCTAACTTAGACTCCAGCTCCCTGCCCTTCTCGCCTCCCTCCTTCCCTGCCTGCACCTGGCTGCTCACCCCTGTTCCCTCCTGAGCAACTTTCCCGTCTGCCTTTGGAATGCCCACCGGCCCTCAGCTCGAGTGCTTCCCCTGCCCAGCAGCCCTTTCCCTTTGCTGCCCTCCCTTCCTGCTTCACCTTCCAGCCCGGAGCCATGTCTCTCCCTTCTTCTCTCAGGAAACATTCTCTCTCACCTTGAATCTTTTCTGTGCCCAGGAGATTGGAGTCAGAGGGCCCGGTTTGAAGCCCTGCTCTGAAGAGGGACGTCAATGCGGCTGTAGTTCTTATCTTCCCAATGCCTCCATTTCCTAGTTTCTAAAATAAGGGTACATTGGGAGTTCCCTGGTGGCCTAGTGGTTAGGATTCTGGGCTTTCAGTACCATGGCCTGGGTTAAGTCCCTGCTTGGGAAACTGAGATCCCGCAAGCTGTGTGGCACGGCCAAAATAAATTTTTTAAAAAAAGGATATATGCCTTTGAGACAGGGCATCCATCTGCCCTGACATGCCTGGGATGGCCCTGGTTTATGCCTATTGTCCTGTGTAATTATTAATAGAGCCCCCTCACTCCCAGAAGTGTCTCTTTGTATGGTAAATTATACGTTCGTCCTACTCCTGAAGCTCTTATGAAGATCAAATTTGATAATCCCCTGAGATAATCCGTGTACAGTTTCTGAGCAGAGTGCCTGGCATAGAGTAAGTACTCATTAAATTCACTTTTGTTATTTTGTTCTCCACAGACTGAGCTCTTTGAGGGAGAGACTCTGTCTGATTCAGTTACAATTACCAAATGAGAATGGCCAATTTTCTGAGAATTTAGAGCATAGTCAAGTCCAATAATGCCAAAGTGATGCTGAGGGTGACCTTGTCTCTCTCTCACAACTCAAAAGCCCGTCAGCAACGTTATCACAACCTCCTCTGGGCACCATGCTGTGGCCTGGGAGCAGGGGAGAGCCACACTTCCTGTGCACCTACCCTGCGTGCTCTTTCTTTGGGGTATCAATGCATCCTCACGTTCATTGGAGAGGTGGGTCTGATGCTCCAGGACTGTGGCCATAAGGGTGTCTCTGTTTTAGGATGATAAGAAACAGGGCCGGGAGTGGGGAGAGCTGAAACCGAGGAGTTAGCAGAGAAGAGAGGGCTCAGGGTTTATGAGCCCCAGCAAAGGAGTCTGTGTGGTGTTCATCTGGCTAGAGACGTGGGCACAGTCAAACCTGTATTTTGGCAAGATCACTGGCCCTTTTGTGGCGGATGAACTGGAGGGGTGCGAGACCACATGGGAGATGATGAGGGCAGGGCCAGCGAGCTGGAGAAATGTCTAAGGATGTCTAGGGTAGTGTTCAACACGATGCCTGACACACACTTGTGGGTAATATTGATTAGTAATAGTACCATTCATTGTCAACATAATCACAGGAAGAATAATAATAACACCTATTTATTGAACATTACGATGCATGATGTAAGGGGATTTACCCACATCGTTTCCTTTAATCCTCACAACTCTCCCATCAGGTCGGTGCTATGACTAACCCCATTTTACAAATGAGGAAATTGAGGCCCAGAGAATTTTGATATCTGGCCCAAGGTCACACTCAACTGAAAAGAAACAAATTCAGGATTTCAAGGCACAGCTGTTCAACTCCAGAGCTTATGCTTTCTTCAGCCTCCACACCAACTGCCTTGGAGGAATTTCTCAATTGTCCTGATCACCGAGGAGAGAGACCCAGCAGAAGCCCATGTCAGCTGGCCCTGGAGGAGAGAGGGAGGGTGGTTTATCATGTAACAGGGTCGCTGAGTGAGACGAACTCTGAGGGAAGTATCCTGGCAGTCTCTGTCCCCGAAGTCACCTTCCACTGATACAAGCCAAGGCTGACCCAAAAAGGGAGGGAGAGGAGGGGATCCTCCTGCCCCAGGCTTTGGTTCCCTGAATGCCTCCAGGATCACCTGTCTTCCAGTCCCAGCTACAAGTGATGGACCCATCCAGCTTCCTCCAGAGACCACCATCTCTCTTCTAATTGGTGGAAAATTGGTCGCTGTCAGGAAATCACCGATTTTCCACCCATTACTGGGGGACTCTGGGTGGGAAGCAGGTGCTGATTAGGCCTTGCAGTTAACGATCAGGTTCGTGGACCTCCTCAGGCAGTCCTCCCAAACTGCTTATTAACTCCCTGTGAAGACCCATTGGATGGGAGATATTGGTTAAATGGAACGCAGGGCCACAAAAGAGTTACTATTCATTAGGCTTTGGTTGTGGGAAGGGAGGAGAAAGGGAAAAAACTGTGGCCTCAGTCCAGGAATGTTAAACAGCCCCATAAGTTGGCAGAGAACTTTATAATTGCTGCTATTAAAATATATGTATTTATGTAGGTGAGGTGTTGGAGGAAAGAATCTCGGCATTCAGAGGAGATCCCTGCTAAGATCTCACCCAGGATTAAGTTGTTAGGGACTAGATATTAATTAAGGCTGAGGGCTCCGATCCCTTCCTAATTAGCTCACAGAATATAATTTGCCTACAAATGCTACTGTTACAATCAACTTGAATTTGTCTGGAGCTTTCCTCCAGCTGGATTGGGTGAGTTTTACCCCATCATTTGAGCAGAGGGGACTGGAGGCTCAGGAGGTCTGGGTTCCACTCCCACCCCTGTCCCTGACTTGTGAGGAAGGGGCTTCTTTCTCCAGTTTCCTCACCTGCAATAAAGGGGTAGAAAGGGAAAGGGGTAGCTCAGGATTACGTCTGAGAAGCTCTTCTCACCAGAGACGTTCTGAGACCCACAGTGTCGATAAAGATGCAATTCTGGCCTGAGGTTGAGAGTACATTGAGGCCAAGCTTCTGTAGTCTCCACAACCCAAGAAATACAGAGGCCTTGCCTAAGGGAAGTCAGGGAGTACTCTTATGGGGCCAGAACTTCAACTGCCGATAGGGCTCTTTTCTGAAGATTGGGAGATGAGGGCATTTGTCAGTCTCGGTGACAGGCAGCACTATACACCCAGCCCTCTCACCCAGGTGGACCCCTCTGTCCTCTGACTATCCATCTCTATTCCTCGAACACTGCGTTCATGCTTTCCCTGCTCCAGACATTCTTCCCTTCTGCTCACCACCTTCTCTACCTGGCAAACACCGGTTCATTCTTTAGCACCAAATTCGTGTCCCTTTTTATTAAACCTTTCCTGATTGTCCCAGGCAGAGCTAGGTAAGCCCTCCCCTAAACTGCTTTTCTTGAATCCTCTAGTCAAATCATCAGTTAACCTTGCCTTGCAAGAGGTCATTGTGTGCACCTTGGTCTCACCTATCAGGCAGTGAACTTCTTGAGGCTAAGCCACACCATGTCTGATTTCCTTGAAATCTGCGTAATTCATCCCAGAGTAGGTATCAAAGTTGGCTGAGCTTGATTTATGTTTCTGGCTTCTGCAGTGTCTTTGAGAAAGGATTCCCAATACTTTGCCTCTGGTTTCGAAGAGGAAAATGGGCTTTGAGAGCGGGTGGGGCCCTGGTCCTTGGATGGTCTCTGGGGCTGTGGGGTCTGGACTTTGTTCTCAGCTCAAATACAGGCACTTGAGAGGGGGTCCCATGTTCCTACCCTACCGGGGACTTCTGGGCGTACAGGGTATGATTTGAGGAGGCAGGGCCTATATCTTCGTCTCTTTCTTCCTGAGATCCCTAACACAGCTCTGGGCGTACTAACGGGATCCGGGGGGAGGAAGTGAGGCTGTATTGCACTGAATTCAGCTGGTGATGATGGAAGCCGCCAAAGAGACTTCAAACCTGGGCCCCTAGGCAGGGGACTTTGTCTGTGGCTCCCTCGGTTGGGGGCTGAAGATCAAAAGCAAGAGAGGTGCTGCTGACTAGAAATATAAACAGGTTCAAGAAGGGCTTATTTTTGTTTTGTTTTTTTTTTTTTTTTTTGCGGTACGCGGGCCTCTCACTGTTGTGGCCTCTCCCTTTGCGGGGCACAGGCTC